>NC_068934.1:28073129-28376160 GCF_023091745.1 Budorcas taxicolor
GGTTAGCACCAGAGTTTGTAGTTGATGGTGAGCAAAATGGGAGAGTTGACGTCTCCAAACTTGCTTCTGACTTTTGGTGAAGAGTGTAGGAGAAGGATGGGGCTGGAGACCAGGGAAACCTGAACTCAGGTGGTGGGAGGAGAGTGCAGAATGTCACACATGAGAAAGAGTCAAAGAGAACGCTGCTCTTAAAATTTTAGAAAAGGAAATTTAGGATCTTCAGATGAACATATCACTGTTTGAAAAAAAAAAAAAAAAAAAAAAAAACTCTTTGTAAAGAAGGAAACAATGTTGTCCTGTGCAGCCAACAGAAACATTTTACATCATTCCACTGATCTTACAACTCCTAATATAATGAGTAATAGCCATTAAAAATCATGATTTTCAAACCTATTTAGTCACAGGGAGCACTGTTTACATTGTGTTACAGAATGAGAGAAAAAGTTATAAAACCAAACAATTTGACCACATTTGTTGTTGTGTTTGTAGATATATATGTGTGTGTTGTTTCTGCAAAGCAGTTTAAGTCATCATAGGTACAGAACACAAATTTCTGAAAGAATAAACACCCAAATCCTATGAGTAACTAGTTATCTCTTGGTGGTAGGATCATAGATTTTTTTTAATCTTTTGGTTACCGATATTTTTACGTATTCTTACAACACTCAAGCATTGCTTCTGCAAATTTAAGAAAAATTATTTTAAAAAAAATTTAAAACAAAACACTGCATAATTTAGCATTTTAAGATCTCACTCAGTATTTGTTCAGCATTTATCTAGCACCTTCTGTATCTGCCAGGCATTAAGCTGTCTGCATGTGTTAGATCACCTAACTAAGGTTGAGACTATAACCTCAAACATTTTCTGAATATTTGACTTCACAATCCGTATCACCGAAGTCTAGCAGGTCTCACATACGCTTGTATTACTGACCCTATCAAATCAGTGCATTGGATAAGGAGAAAAGTCTTTGGCGCTCTTCCTTGACATCTCTTTTTGGCAAATCGTTTCAAGTGAGAGCGAATGCATGGACAAGCCCAGCTCTGAGGCAGCAAGACCTTGGACTTGGCACAAGGTGCTTATACATGCATCACACTTTCTTGCACATGCAGACTGAGCCTCTGGAAGGCAGCGAGTGGCAGGAGTGTGAACACCAGAGTCGGCCAGTCTACATTCAGTTCTTTACTTCACCACTTACTGTCTGTACAATCTATTTCAGGTAAGTTCTTAACATCTTTAAGCCTCAGTTCACCCATTTATAAAGCATAGAGAATCATCTCATATGTTGTAGAAAGTCTAACCGAGAACTTGTATAAAATGTTACTGTTTGTGTTTGAAGAACATGGTCCCATGCATCTTGTGAGACTCTTGCCCACCTTCATTCTCAAATCACAGTCATTGCAAGATGCGTGAAGAAGGAGGCAGAGAGACAAGGAGTCATATCCTTGAGGAGGCCAGACTGAATGGCATCTACAACCAAATTGTGGAGTCAAGTGTCTCAGGGCTGTTTTTTCTCCCGCTCCAGGCCTGGTTCTTCCTTTTATGTGGTCTCACTAGTCAATGATCGAAACTGGAAAACTATTGTGTGTGCAAGTAAAACGTGGTGAGAAATGACGCTAAGGAACCATCATGTTTGGGACACAGAGCATTGGCCTCTTCACAGAAAGCAAGTCTCACTTACACATACAAGGCATCCTCAAAGAGCAAACATAAATGACTACAAAGACAAGTGTCCTCCCATTAAACAGCTGCTTGCAGAATCACATTAAATAAAGCTCATTTCACCTAACATTCATATTTCAGTTTTAAACACCATAAAACCAGTGCTTGGGCAGGAAAAGAACAGGATAAGCCAGATTGTTTTGCCAGAAAGTAATAAAGGGCTCAAAATCTACTGTAGATATATTGAAAGATCATAAGATCCAGTGTGAGGAGGGTTGCACTGGACAAACCAGGGACAAATTGAGCATCAAAGTAAATAATGACAATAATGAATCATAACTCAGATAAAATTAGAATGTATGAGCCCATAATGATATAAATGAATGAATGAATATAGAAGAAATAAGGATTCTTCCTGACAAAACTATAAAAGTTTGATGGAGTTAGAAAAAACAAAAGTTTGGTGGAGTTAGAAAATCTCCATTTTACAACCATCAGAGTAATAGAATCAGGCAAGCACCATCAATGGATGTTAAAAACTAGGGTGTGAAAGATTAAAAGGGAACATCACACCTCATAGTCTCAAAATAGCTCCCCACAGTTCACTTTTAATTACAAAGAGAAAAGTAGTAATCTTCCCCAATAAATCACCAAGGAACTTGCAAAGTTTCAAGAACTCTGTGTTATCAAATGCCCCCAGATTGAGCTTAAAGAAAAAGGAAACTTTGCTCTGAGGAAATGGTGCTATGCAAAGTCAGCAAAGAATCAGGCTGTGATCTTGGTGACTCTTTTCTAAGTGTACTAATCTGAACACAATCATTTGAGATTATGGTCTCCATTGAAAATGGGCACTTAATACATGAATGATTCATTTCTATATTGTACAAGTTTTTCTTCAGCTTCTCTGGCATATTAACTAAAATGGGGAATACGAAATGAATGCCCAACTGTTAAATTTCTCTCGAAGTCCTATGTTCAGTTGGATAGTGGCTTAGAGTTTGCTGAAGGTATTCGCTTTATAGAAAACTATAAATTTTACTACTAGGAGGAGTATAAAATGGTGGTTTGGGCTTCCCCTGTGGCTCAGCAGTAAAGAATCTGTGGTTCAATCCTGGGTCAGGAAGATCCCCTGGAGGAGGGCATGGCAACCTACTCCAGTATTCTTGCCAAGAGAATTCCATGGACAGAGGAGCCTGCTGGGCTACAGTCCATGGGGTCGCAAAGAGTTGGACATGACTGAAGCAACTTAGCAGCAGCAAAGTGGTGGTTTACAGATAAGGATAGGGTCTGACTTCTGCTACAGATGCCAGGTGGCATGTGCCTAAAATTATGGGACAGGGTAAACATAAGAATAACATAATCAAGGGCTTCCCAAGTGGCTCAGTGGTAAAGAATCTGCATGCCAATTCAGGAGATGCAGGTTCGATCCCTGGATCAGGAAGATCCCCTGGGGGAGGAAATCTCAACCCACTCCAGTATTCTTGCCTGCAGAATTTCACGGACAGAGGAGTCTGGCAGTCTACAGTTCATAATGTTGCAAAGAGTCCGACGTGACTGAGTGACTGAGCAGCAATATAATCAAGGCATCCGTGATGGGATATTAGGGACCAAGCAGGTGTTTATCTGTGTGCTAGAAGACAGAACAGGGAAACCCCTTTGGTAAGTCAGCTGCTAAAACTGCTAGATGATCCAATCTTGCACCCAACATATATTTGTTTAATCTCCACTGTGCATGTGCTGGGCACTGTGCTTGGTGTGGGGAATGTCTCAAAACAGACACCAAGAACTCTGCTCACACAAAACTACACAGTCTAATGTAGTGATAGATAGATAGATAGATACAGAAAAGAAAGCAACAAGGACTTTACATTGCCAGCATCATAAGTAGAGGCACAGAAATGAACTGGGTCAGGAGAAAGGTATTCCAGGAAGACACCTCACAGTAGGTAGTCACAGACTGGAAGGCTCCAGGATTTTAATCCTGTCCTAGGATTAAAAAGATTACCAGCAATATGATTAAGCCAAGAAAGAGCCATTTAAGAAATTAAAAGACTATATAAGGAAGGAAAAGGAAAGAGAAAACATCTTCAGTTTGCTCCCTCTTTTCTTTACCCATCCAGGCATCACAAATAGTTTATGAAGTAGAGGAAAGAAAGATACAGAAGGAAGAGATAATAATGCAAGCACCACCATCAAAATTAAAGGTGATAAGTTTTCATGAATGCCACCCTTACCAGTACAGAACTGGGCCAAAGTGGACAGTTGAGATGCTGCTAGTGAGAGTGCAGCTTGAGATTGAATTTTCAGAAAGGGATTTTGCAATAAAATTCAAGACTCTTGTGTGATTCAGTAATTCCTTGTCTAGGAATATATTTTAATGGGGAGACTCAGATTTATTGAATGTTGTTAAGCATTATTTATAATTTGGAAATGTGAAAATAACATACAGCAGTTAGAAAAATGTTCATTGGATTTAATACATCCATATGGTAGAATTTTGCACAATTATAAAAAACAAAATTGAAGGCAAGAGATCAGAAAAAAAATTCTGTCTGTGAGCTCTGTTTTGGGAAACAAACTTTTGTAGCTAGAGATGGTTTTTCTTGCTTTCACAGTGTTCCTTTCTCTCTCCCTCTTTTTGGCTATCTGTGACCCTTCACATGCATCTTTTCTGCCTTTTTATTCACTTATTTATCCAATAAGAATTCCTTATTCCCTTCTAATTAATTTTCATCTGTTTAAAGCAACTGCTCATAGACTCTGAAAAGAAAGACAACATTGTGTGTACGTATGTGCAAAGACTGTCAAAAATACATACAATTCACAAGCAACAGTGATGGCCCCAAGGGAGGCTACGAAAGGACCACAAAGGACCAGATGCGCTTTCACTGATCATTTTTTGGTAATAATAGTAAACATCACGAACCTGTACTATGCATTTAATATACAAATAAATATATATAGTAAATAGAATGTAGAAATAATCTGATCTAGCATAATCATTTTTCATATAAGCAAGCATGAGCCCAGAAAGATGGAATGATTATCTCAAGGTCACACAATAAATTAGTGGAAGTGCTGATGGTAGGAGAAGAGCTTCTAGCAGGAATGGAGATGAAATTTGCTGAGCATTTGCCATTTAATTCTGTGAATAATCCTGTGAAAACATTTGCTCAGAGACATCAAGTAACTTGGTGAAGATTGCATAGTTACTGAGTAAAAGCTAGGGTCCAAATTTGATCCTACCTCCCAGTTCCCTAGTCTCTGATTTTTCTAGGTCTTTATGCTACCCTATTCCTCTCACCTATCCCAGTCACCCAGCTTCCATACTGTCCACCCATCTATTCCATGCTGTGTAAAGCACAGTTCTCTCATTTTGCTCTCATACTTTTGAACTCACCCTTATTGATCTGTGCAATCCAATAAGCAAAGCTATACCTCCACCCAAACTTCATTTTTCTATATAGAAGAGACTTTTCCTAAAGAGACTCTCATAAATCAAAAGTATTATCACTGCATTTCATGTACTGTTACTTCAAAAAACAAAAAATACCCCCTGCAATTTTCTTTTAAAACAAAAGGCAACCCTACCCCTTATATGTAGAAACATCAGGCTATGGATGTACAAACTTAGGCTGTACTTCCACCCTTTACTGTAAGGTGTGTTAGCTAGGGTCCCAGCAGAAAACAAAGTAACTGAAAAATATAACAAGGGAACTATTTGCAGGGGTATACACAAAAGGTGATTTGCAGAGACCACCAAAGGGAGATAGAGCTCCCCAGACTAACAACAGCCAGGAGAAATTGCAGCCCATTGGCATGAAGAGACAGAGGAGGGAACAGTTACTGTAACCAAATAGGAAACGGTGCACTCAGTTCCTGACACTGTAGCCCAGCTGGAAGAAATTCTAGGAAATAAATATTACAAATATCACACTCCTCTCACCTTCTGATTTTCTCTGCTGATGCTACCATTGCCTAACCCAACCAGAAACCAGAGGCCACGGAGCCCAGTGATGGAACTGTTAAAGAATGCCTCCCAGGGCTTGAAGTAATGTACCAGAAAGTCTAAAGGGTCACACAAAAAATGCAAGCAATACCATAACAGTCAGTGACCATTTCCTCTGTCACTTTCTGCTGAGTGGTGCTGACTGGATAACACTAGGTTTTCTATGGTTCTGAAATAGTCTCCAGATCCTCAGCTGACCACCCTGAGTGGCAGATTTCTCCACTCTTGCTTTAAAAGCACAGTTTGAAAACAAGGAAATGATTGTGTGTGAAATATCTCCCAAATCCTGTCCTTTGTAACGCTGACATATTCTCTGAGGTCTTTCACGCACTCTGGCCAAATCCATTGACGTCTAAGTGGCCAAGCCCCACAGCACTATCTCAGGAGGTACCATGAGATACCATGCTGTCCGGGTTCTAGCACACTTCCCCACACACTGTACAGATTTCTTCAAGAATCTGTCTGGTCATTCAGCCAAGACCATCTCAACAAAGTGTTATACCTCCTACCTTCATGTGAAAATGTGATATTTAAAATTAGCCCTTGAAAAGTTGCCTGAAATTTCTGTAGACAAAACCAGACTTTCATGTCCTAGACCAACTCACACTTGAAATGAAACCTTCTAAGGCAGCTGAGGGAAGAAGAAAGTGAACAGTAATGGAAAGAAATCAGTATTAAAAAGCAAGAGCCTGGATTCTAGTCATAGTTCAGCTGCTGAATAGCTGAGTGACCTTGGGGAAGTTACCTAAGTTATCAGAAATAAGACAGAACTTAACTGAATAATTCTTGAAAGAGAAAAATCAAAGTTTTAGTCACTCATTCATGTTTACTCTTTGCAACTCCAGGGACTGTAGCCTCCAGGCTCCTCTGTCCATGGAATTCTCCAGGCAAGAACACGTGGGTATCCATTCCCTTCTCCAGGGAATCTTCCTGACCCAGGGATCAAACCCAGGTCTCCTGAGTTGCAGGCAGATTCTTTACTGTCTGAACAATCAGGGAAGCTCAAATGAGCCTTTAGTTCAGTTCAGCTCAGTCGCTCAATTGTGTCCGACTCTTTGCGACCCCATGAATCACAGCACGCCAGCCCTCCCTGTCCATCACCAACTCCCGGAGTTCACTCAGACTCACATCCACCAAGTCAGTGATGCCATCCAGCCATCTCATCCTCTGTCATCCCCTTCTCCTCCTGCCCTCAATCCCTCCCAGCATCAGAGTCTTTTCCAATGAGTCAACTCTTCTCATGAGGTGGCCAAAGTACTGGAGTTTCAGCTTTAGCATCATTCCTTCCAAAGAAATCCCAGGGCTGATCTCCTTCAGAATGGATTGGTTGGATCTCCTTCCAGTCCAAGGGACTCTCAAGAGTCTTCTCCTACACCACAGTTCAAAAGCATCAATTCTTTGGCACTCAACCTTCTTCACAGTCCAACTCTCACATTCATACATGACCACAAGAAAAATCATAGCCTTGACTAGACGGACCTTAGTCAGCAAAGTAATGTCCCTGCTTTTGAATATGCTATCTAGGTTGGTCATAACTTTTCTTCCAAGGAGTAAGCGTCTTTTAATTTCATGGCTGAAATCACCATCTGCAGTGATTTTGGAACCCCAAAAAATAAAGTCTGACACTGTTTCCACTGTTTCCACATCTATTCCCCATGAAGTGATGGGACTGGATGCCATGATCTTAATTTTCTGAATGTTGAGCTTTAAGCCAACTTTTTCACTCTCCACTTTCATTTTCATCAAGAGGCTTTTAAGTTCCTCTTCACTTTCTGCCATAAGGGTGGTGTCATCTGCATATCTGAGGTTATTGATATTTCTCCCGGCAATCTTGATTCCATTGTGTGTTTCTTCCAGTCCAGCGTTTCTCATGATGATCCTTAAGGCCCACTAAATGTGAGTATCCTCTAGTTTTAACAATCTTCTTAAGTTAAAGGGCACATAAAAGGGGAAAGACAAACTTGTTGAGAAAGGGTTAAAATTTCTCCATGTGATCAATGGAAACTGAATCATCTATGGAAGGAAAAATGTCCCTTTCCTAAATATTGCTCCCTTCTCAGGAGAACAATATTTTGCTTAAAGTTTTTTTCAGAGCACTTTTGACATCCTTATTCCTCAGGCTATAGATTAAGGGGTTGAGCATGGGTACCACAATGGTGTAGAACAAGGAGGAAACTTTCCCCTGGTTCATGGGTAAAAGAGAAGATGGTTTGAGGTACATGAATGCCCCTGACCCAAAGAAAAGAGAGACAGCAATAATGTGGGAGCTACAGGTGCTGAATGCTTTGGACCTGCCCTTGGTGGAATGAATATGGAGAATGCTAGAGAGGATAAGGGCATAAGAAATGAAGATGGTAACTGTGGGCACACCAATATCGATGCCCACAACAATGAAAACCACCAGCTCATTTACATACGTGCTGGTACAAGAGAGCTCAAGAAGGGGAAGGATGTCACACAAGTAGTGGTCAACAAGATTGTTGGCACAGAAGGTCAGTCTCACCATGCTTGCAGTGTGGGTCATGGCCCCAACAAACCCCATCACATAGACACCCAACAAAAGAAGTAAACAGATCTGGGGAGACATGGAGGCCGTGTACACCAGTGGCTTACAGATGGCAACATAGCGGTCATATGCCATCGCTGACAGGATGAAGGACTCAGAGATGACAAAGAAAAGAAAGAAGAAGAGCTGAGTCATACACCCTGCGTAGGAGATGATGTTCTTCTTTGAGACAAAACTCATCAGCATTTTGGGAGTGATAACAGTGGAATAGCAGAAATCTATGACGGATAAGTTATAGAGGAAAAAGTACATGGGGGTGTGCAGGTGAGAGTTGAGTCCAATCAGGGTTATCAAGCCCAGGTTCGCCACCACAGTGACCATGTAGAAACCTAGAAACAGGAAGAAGAGCGGGATCTGGAGTTCTGGCTGGCTAGTTAAGCCTGCGAGGATGAACTCTGTCCCAGAAGAGTTCTCAGCTACCATTCTCATTTCAGGCATTCTGTGGAAACAAAGGAAAAGGGTCCCTTAGAGAAGGAGAGAGACCAGTGCTGCCCTCCCTGTCACCTCCCAGTTCTTTAGAATTAGAGGCACACTTGGATATTTTGGAATCCCATGGACAGAGGAGTTTGGTGGGCTGCAGTCCTTGGGAGTTCAAAGAGTCAAACACGACTGAGCAACTAACACTTTGATTTGGATATTTTGGACTTCAGGAGAAAGGCCTTTGCGGAAGTTGGGTCTTGTTCCCATGAGCCCTTAGTGACTCTGCCTCTGGAGCGCCCTCTGGAGGACGAATCCGTCTCTAAGAGGACGGCCACTGCTGCTGGGAAGAAAGGACCCAAGGATGCACTGAAGAATGTCCCAGATCCTTACTTCAGTAAACTTCAGTCTGTTTATCATGCCCTTCCAACTCCAGTCTGCTCAGGTTTACAGTAACTGGGGTCATTTTCTGGGAAGTGTCCTCTGAAAGGATGGAGCCAGTCCAACCATGCCAGTGTCCACCTCATGGTCAACGTGGACAGACTAGAGGTAAGATGTGCGTGCGGGCATACCCAGTCACTAAGTCGTGTCCGACTCTCATGACCCAGTGGGATTTCCCTGCCAGGCTTCTCTGTCCATGGGATTTCCCAGGCAAGAATACGGGAGAGGGTTGCCATTTCCTCCTCCAGGGGCTCTTCCCGACCTAGGGACTGAACCTGCATCTCCTGCATTGACTGGCAGATTCTTATCACGGAGCCATCAGGGAAGACCAGAAAAGGGAGGTGGTCCCTCCCAAAGCCTTTACTACCTGAGGGTGGAGACTTAGGAAAAGTTCAGCCCAGATTCAGTCACTCACCTCTTTCAGCCTGCAGTTTCGTCCGCTGTCCCTCTCAGTCCAAATCTTGCCCTCCGTCGTTCAAACAGACAAATGGTATAGTGCTAACACAAGCGGATGAACTAAGAGTTACCCCTTAACTCTCTGTTCTATTCAGGGGATCAGAGCTTGGACTGACTTCAAACTTTTCCTGACGTGATATCTGATTGAGACTTTGCCCGGAGGCTTTTTTCCATCTTTCAGAAGGGATACCGTATCGTTGCCTGTAATCAGTGCCAGGCAGTGACAGGAGGCTGAGCCGGTTTTATTCTGGGTTTAGAGATCTGGGGACCTGATTAGAGGTACCGGTAGAAAGCCAGAGGTTCCCCCAGGACCGCAGCCTTAAAAATTAACTCTTAAGGAACTTTTGCTTATACCCAGGATAATATTTGATTGGGATTTTAGAAACATTATTTGTTCAATTAACATCCACTCAGTAAAATGCAAAACTAATAACTTACATTTATTGAGCACTTGTGTGTGTATCCCCAAGTCTTCCTCTATTAGCACTTATATGCTGACCCCACCATGCCATATGTCAAAGCATTTTATATATAATACTTTAGTTTCATTCTCCCCCAAATCCTATGAACTAGGAGATGAAGTATTTTACTAAATGTTACAAAGGTCATGTGAAATCTAAGTCCATTTAACTCCAAGCCTGGATTTTCAACAATTACATTTAATATCTCCCTATGGGATATAACTAAATGTATAAATTCTTACCCTCAAGGCTCTGACATTCTTTTGGAAAAGATAAGATAGAATATATCTGACTAAATAGGCAAAAAAAAAAGTAACAAGTAAATAATTTAAAGTATTAGTAAAAAGTAATAAATAATAAAAAAATATTTATTAAAAATAAAATACATCTCTTCAATAAGTGGCTCTAGGAAAACTGAACAGCTACATGTAAATGAATGAAATCAGAACACTTCTTAACACCATACACAAAAATAAATTCAAAATGGGTTAAAGACCTAAATTTAAGGCTGGACACTATAAACCTCTTAGAGGAATGCATAGGCAGATTACTCTGACATAATTTCAATCCACCTTCTAGGGTAATGAAAATAAAAACAGAAATAAACAAATGGGATCTAATTAAACTGAAAAGTTTCTACAAAGCAAAGGAACCTTTCCTCTTTTCCTAACTCCCCTCTCTCATGACGAGTTATTCCTGTGTCCCATCTCTTGGAGTCTTTTTGAGCTCAGTGACAGTTAATTCACATTTTGTTGTTATTTAGTAGCTAAGTCATGTCCCATTCTTTAGGGCCCTATGGACTGGAGCCCACCAGGCTCCTCTGTCCATAGCATTCTCCAGGCAAGAATACTGGAGAGGGTTGCCATTTCCTCCTTCGGGGATCTTCCCAACCCAGGGATCGAACCCACAATTCCTACCATGGCTCCTGCATTGCAGAGAGATTCTTTACCACTAAGCCACTAGGGAAGCCCAGTGCACACTTTGAGGCCCCGTAGATTTGAAGCAACACTAAAAGTCATCTAATCCTGTTTTTCACAAACCTAGCTGTACAATTGAACTAGATAAGAATGTGCTTATTATATGTACATTCCTTGCTCTTCTAATCCAGACATATAAATCAGAATCTCCAGGAGTAGGTCTTTATAATTTGTTTTCCCTTATAAATATCCCCTGGTGATCTGAATATTTGGCCAGGTTTGGGATACACTGATCTAATTCTCCTACCTGTGTCTTCCAGACAGGAAAATTGAGACCCAGTCAATTACAGAATTGGTTGGTGGTGGAATGTGGAATAAAACATGTGTCTCTAACCTCTACAGTTGAAGAGGGCCTATACCTTATCCAAAAGAAGCCCACCTGGTCATTTAACTGAAATGCAAAGTACAAGTAAATGACATAACTGGGCATCAGACCTAGAAGAGCACCCCAAAATTATACTAGGGAGAGACTTGAATGTCATGACAGGAAATGTGTATATAGTGTGAATCCATGGAACATTTTGAACAGGAAAATAGATGACATGATCACATGGGCTGAGAAAGACCAATTAGTCTCACGAACCGATTGGTGTCAATGACTTGATCTGCCACCTCTCCAAGCACTATGTTTTATCTTGTAATCCAGACAGGATGCCTTAACTCAAAGCACAGCAATGAGGTAAGGGACCAAGGATGAACTTTCAGAATAAATAGCAGGTAAATGGAACAAAAATCCTTTCTAAGCTTTTTAGCACATTACCAATCATATAATGTGGGCCTTGCCTTGCAGCCGTGGTGTCATCTACCCTCCACTCTGAACAGCTTTTACCAGGACCTAAGTTCAGGTGCCATCACCAAGCTCTGTGTGTTGGACAGCTTTTATGCCTCATTTCACATCACTCAGCCTATACTTTCGGCCTCTACTGTTGCTCTGGAACCTGGCAGCCTGCAGCTGTAGCCAGATAACTGTTTCTCAGCTGCACCAATACACACACCCTTCTTTCTGTGCTAGGATGTCTCTCCCGTCACATGTGGAACATCTTTGGGAATCCACTCAGCCCTTCTGGTGCATGTGCAAACCTGCAAGTGTAAAGGAATTAACATGTCCTGGGAGCCGGTGGATAAATGCTCCTCTCTTCTGTTTCTGGAGGTTCATTCTTCATAGTATCTCAGAGAGCCTCAGAGGAATCTGATTGTCAATTTCCCATTAGGGTAAACAGCCCAATAACCCAACCATGGATTATTTTTCTATTCTTTCCTGTTTTCACTTCTTTATGTTGAGATCATTTCCAAAAATAAGCTACCTGCATACAGATCCTTGTGTCTGGTGTGCCTTTTTGTGAAATCCTCAGTTAAGGTACTCTTAAAAGCCATGTGGAGCAGGTCTAACCAAAAAGTTCCTCATTCCACCTGGGAGGAAACAGCCTCCCCCAGAGCTGTTTGATTCCAGCTCAGAATAATGCAAGAGACATGGGTCAGGAAAATCCCCTGGAGAAGGAAATGACCATCCACTCCAGTAATCTTGCCTGGGAAATTCTATGGACAGAGAAGCCTGGCAGGCTACTGTCCATGGGGTCGCAAGAGTTAGACATGATTTAGCAACTGAGCCAGCACCACTACCAGAAAACTAAACATGACTCATGAGTTTATTGAGTACCTGAAATTCCATGTTGCAGAGAACTTCGAGTATGTTCTATCAGAATGCCAAAAAGTCAGACAGAGTAGGGTCTCAAGTCACTATCAGATCACAGCCTAATGGGGATTAGGCAAAAAATCCTGTAGCACCTTGTCTTGAGATTTCCCGCAGCTCTCCTCCCAACATATCCCTGTCTTTGTGGACATCTATCTCCCTCCAGGAACATGAAGGATGGGCCCTAGGTTTACTCACTTTTGTGTCTTTAAATCAAATGGAGAACCTGGCTTGCAGCAACTCACAAATCTCAGATTCTCAGTCTCTTCATCTGCAAAATGGGCTTGAGGATAATCACAGGGTTGTTGTGAGAGTTAAATCATACAATGGAAGAGTCTCACAAAGAGGCAGACACGTGACAGAGCCTTCATAAATGTTATAGGAGATATACATAAAGAAATATAAGATATGTATAATTTAGAAAGGGAATGAGGAAGAGAAAAAGTTTGCTAAGAGATGGATGAACCTGACCTGGGTTTGATCCCTGAGTTGGGAAGATCACCTGAAGGAGGGCATGGCAACCCACTCTAGTATTCCTGCCTGGAGAATCCCCATGGACAGAGGAGCCGGGAGGGCTACAGCCCATGCGGTTACAAAGAGTCAGACACAAGTGACTGACTAAGCACAGCACGGGTGAAACTGAAAGGGCCAAGAGTCAGGCTCATACAAGTTGGAAGAAGAGGAGAGCTGATAGAAGTGAGAGAAGTTCTGAAATAATATTTTTTTCCTCCAAAACTTTGTGTAAGGCCCATCTCTCCAACCAATTTAATCCACAGACAGGCTTAAGGCTTGTTTTACCTTGTCCCAATTTCCTGTCCAAAACCAGTGCTTTATTTTTCAAATAATTCTACCACATCACAGAGGCCAAATCACAAAGTCAGCTGAGCTTTCCTTTATAGCTCTAAACTTCTCTTTCTGTACCCACCTCTGGTCTTGATTAAAACAAACAAAAACAAAAAAAAAAAAAAACCTCTTCCCTAAAGACTCACAATCCTAAGCTTTCTTTACCTTCAATTTTGTGTCAGAAACAGCTCTGTAGAAAATCACACAAACTCATCAACAGTCAGTTAAAGCTTATTAGGGATCACACACATCCCGCACCCCTTCCAGATATTTTTTAATGAAGGCCAAATCTTTAACCAAGAAAGCACAGGTCTCTAATTATGAACTTTCAGACAGTACCCAATTGATGAGAAGCATATTTTGGTCAGAATGAGGCACTTGAAGTCATCATCACTGGGTCTATAATGAGAACCTCATTGGTAGCAGTGTGTCCTCCACTTGACAAACTAATTATAACCCCTACAAATGTCCTGTGTGTGTGTGTGTTTTGTGTGTGAGTGTCAAGTGACATTTGCACATAGCTGGTGCTTGCTAGTCCTTCATATGGGGAATAGATTTTGATCACATCTCAGTAACAGGAAGCAACCATTAGAACTGGAGATGGAACACAGACTGGTTCCAAATAGGAAAAGGAGTACGTCAAGGCTGTATATTGTCACCCTGCTTATATAACTTATATGCAGAGTACATCATGAGAAACGCTGGACTGGAAGAAACAAAAGCTGGAATCAAGATTGCCAGGAGAAATATCAATAACCTCAGATATGCAGGTGATACCACCCTTATGACAGAAAGTGAAGAAGAACCAAAGAGCCTCTTGATGAAAGTGAAAGAGGAGAATTTTGAAAAAGTTGGCTTAAAGCTCAACATTCAGAAAACTAAGATCCTGCATCCAGTCCCATCACTTCATGGCAAATAGATGGGGAAACAGTGGAAACAGTGGCTGACTTTATTTTTCTGGGCTCCAAAATCACTGAAGATGGTGATTGCAGCCATGAAATTAAAAGACACTTACTCCTTGGAAGGAAAGTATTGACCAACCTAGACAGCATATTCAAAAGCAGAGACATCACTTTGTCAAGAAAGGCCAGTTTAGCCAAGGCTATGGTTTTCCAGTAGTCATGTATGGATGTGAGAGTTGGACTATAAAGAAATCTGAGTGCAGAAGAATTGATGCTTTTGAACTGTGGTGTTGGAGAAGACTCTTGAGAGTCCCTTGGACTGGAAGGAGATCCAACCAGTCCATCCTAAAGGATATCAGTCCTGGGTGTTCATTGGAAGGCCTGATGTTGAAGCTGAAACTTCAATACTTTGGCCACCTGATGTGAAGCGCTGACTCATTTGAAAAGACCCTGATGCTGGGAAAGATTGACGGCAGGAGGAGAAGTGGATGACAGAGGATGAGATGGCTGGATGGCATCACTGATTCAATGGACATGAGTTTGGGTAAACTCTGGGAGTTGGTGATGGACAGGGAGACCTGGCGTGCTGCGGTTCATGGAGTCACAAAGAGTCTGACATGACTGAGCGACTGAACTAAACTGAACTGAACAGTAACAAAAAGCTTAAAGCATGGATCTTGCACTTAGAAATTTGCCACTGCCTTGGTGATTACAGGAAATCTCAGGCCCTATTCTCATTCCCACTGTAATCAACTCACAATTAAAGAAAATAAATCATTATTACAGACCTGAAAGGAGTCCCATGGGAAAGGTGCTCCTTGGGGCACAGAAAGCAAAGAAGACTCGAGCTTCATTAAAAGTTGACTTCTCTAGAAGCCTTAGAGGATTCTTGTTTGAATAATAGAACAACCAAGAAAAGTTTCTTTGGATTTATGTCACTTCAGAGCATGTTGCCATGGGAACTACGTTTCAAAATCTTCTCAACTGGGGCTTCACTAAAGTCATGTTCCCTGAAGAGCAGATGAAGCCCAAGCAGGAAGCAGTGTAGGAAGAACTATTCTTAACTGTATTCTTTTTGTTGCAGAACTGCCCTCTTTCCAAAACTTGAATCTCTATATAGTGGTGCTTTACTTTATTTATTTCTATTTTTTCTGTCTTTTTTTTAATTACAGTCTATTTGTATCATTCCATGTGTGACACATGTAAATGCAATACAATGGCTGTCACGCACAGGCATTAACTCTCAGATTTCTGGTGGCACAAGAGTGGCCCCAAGTGTATTGACCACCACTGCTCACCAGAAGGAGGCCAAGTACAAGTTACTGTTTCATGAGAAGAGGCCCAGAACCTGACCAAAGAGAAAAGATGGCAACTGATAGATCATTATTTGAAATGGCCTCAGTTAGCTCCTGAGAAAACAAATATCAGGAGTTCTGTGGTTCTGTGTTATATTGAATCTCAATATACTTTTACTGGGTCTACCCTGATGACTCAGGGAAGGCAGTAAAAAATCCGCCTGCAATGCAGGAGACCTTGGTTGATCCTTGGATCGGGAAGATCCCTTGGAGAAGGGAATAGTAACCCACTCCAGTATTTTTGCCTGGAGAATCCCATGAACAGAATAGCCTGGTCAGCAACAGTCCATGGGGTTGCAAAGAGTCAGACTCGACTGAGCAACTAACACACACACATACTTTTATTAAACATTTTTAACTCCTTAACATACAAATCTGTACATAAACAATACATATATATTTAACATAGAACCCTAGAATTAGAAGGGAACTTGGAGGTCTATAGTGAAGTGAGTGAAGTAGCTCAGTCGTGTCTGACTCTTTGCCACCCCATGAACGTAGCTTATCAGGCTCCTCCGTCCATGGGATTTTCCAGGCAAGAGTACTGGAGTGGGTTGCCATTTCCTTCTCCAGGGGATCTTCCCAACCCAGGGATGGAACCCAGTTCTCCCGCATTGTAGACAGATGATTTTACCATCTGAGCAACCGGGGATGGAGGTCTATATTGGGGGTAATTAACATGTATTGAACACCTGCATACCAGGCACTCTGCTAGCAATTTTACATACATTATGTCATTTATAGAAAATGAGTAATCTACCAAAAGTATGGATTTGGCAACCTTAAGAATGTCATCCAATGGATTCAAGAATACTAATAATAGTACTAATATTGTATATTTTAAGCACTTACTGCATGTCAAAAACTATGCTAAATGCTTTACACATATTAACTCAGTTAATTTTTTTTTAATCCTATGCTGCTGCTGCTGCTGCTAAGTCGCTTCAGTCGTGTCCAACTCTGTGCGACCCCATAGACGGCAGCCCACCAGGCTCCCCCGTCCCTGGGATTCTCCAGGCAAGAACACTGGAGTGGGTTGCCATTTCCTTCTCCAATGTAAGAAAGTGAAAAATGAAAGTGTTAATCCTATGAGGTAAGTACTATTATTATCCCAGTCAGCACAAGAACGTTTCCTTGACTCAAAGAAATCAGACTTGGTTATCTCTTAGGACAGCCTGGTCTACTTAAGCCTCAAGGTGTCTGTAGTGATGGAGAAATCAACAACGTTTGCTAGACTAATGATCAGAGGTAGTAGTAGTGAAGTCGCTTGGTCTTGTCCGACTCTTTGTGACCCCATGGACTGTAGCCTACTAGGCTCCTCCATCCATGCAAGTTTCCAGGCAAGAGTACTGGAGTGGGTTGCCATTTCCTTCTCTAGGGGATCTTCCCAACCCAGGGATCAAACCTGGGCCTCTCTCATTGTAAGCAGACGCTTTTACCGTCTGAGCCACCAGGGAAGTCCTAATGATCAGAGGGGAAGAGTGGAAAGGAAAGATCAGGTATCAAGGGTGACTGATTTCAGTCACAGGACAATGAAAAAAGAAAGTAAAGATGGCAAATAAAGACCTAGAATTTAGACCAGACTGTCAAGTGCTAAAGTACATCTAAGAGGGGTGGTCAGGAAAAGCCGTGTGAAATTGGAGCAGGGGCGAGGTCACTGAGACGTGCACTAGGAAGTTCCGTAAACTGGGAGGATCACAGAAACCATGTGGCAAGGGTTAAAGATGAAACTTATCAACACAGAGGGAGGAGGAAGTTGTTAGTAAAGGTGACAGAGAAGGCCAGTGTGCTGGCCCCGAGCTGGCTTTGTGGTCAGATGACCTGAGTCCTGATCACATCACTTACTGGCCCAGTAAGATTATAGTGTTTGCCCTGAAGGATCCAGTCTGTAAACAGATTAACACCTAACATATAGGATTGGTGTGAGGGGCAATTGTCATAATTTTGAATCAGTAATTTTGAATTAATGAAATATCACAGGATGCCTATTCTTGCATATCCTTTTATCCACTTGGTCAAATTCTGCCTTTTACTTTTCATCCACTGTTTCAGGATTGAATTTCCTCAGCTCCAACTATATCATATGTGACTGCAAGGCAAGATAATATCCTGAAATACTGTTTAATCTACATACCCAATATTGAATGCAATGATAAATGCATGTATTGTTCATTAATATTTAGTAAATTCAATAGAAAGAAGTGTAAATATGATTCTATAAAACCCAGATTTGAAAAGTATTAAGTTCAGGATGCATTTACTATTTTTTCCAATGCTAAAGAAATTTGTTAGAGGTTTTCTATAAATAGCTATGTGGTAAATCCATTTCCAAAAGACAAATAAATAAGGTAGATTTCACACAGCTGGTTTTACTATGTTTTTTATATTTTAAACATGCCGATGTTGACGCCAAATGGACAGTCATGTTGGATGTTGTGTATCTATTGGGTGCAACCTGTGGGATCCAGATATTTACAGAATAGAAGGAGCCTCCCAATGTTTTGAGGACTGGCAAAGGAGAGGTACTTGGTGACAGAAAGAGATGCAAAGTCTTCCCAAGCCAGGAGTTGCCCAGAGCTCTGTTTCATCATAGCCCACAGTTTGGGGCTCTTAAAATAGGAATCCATTTTTAAATGACATTTATCTCAGGAATACGTATGCTATAAAAAGCAAATTACACTAACACTAGCAATGTAAAATACATAGTTTCAAGGTGTGTTAAGGGTACACCATGTTCCAAGATTGTGCTTGTGCTAGGGGGAAAAAAATGCAAGAACTTAGCATGGCCTTATTTAAAGGCAATTTGATGGAGGGGAGGTTATTGTAGGCATTGGTACAGATGTCTCAGTTGAATTTAAAAAAATAAATAAATCCTAAACATTAAGATTCACTAATTTTGTAGAAAGCAACAGCCTTTCTTTGTTGGACAGAACAGAGATGTCTCAGAAATCCTAATTGCAGGATGGTTAAGATGCTGCTATTTTTGAACATCTCTGCTGGTCAGGAAAGCCACAAAGGCTCTGGTAAATGTTCTTATACTTTTCAAAGCTTTCTCTAGGGAACTTTTCTGAAGAGGAGTTTTAATCAAGATGCAATGTGATATAGTTGAAGGAACTATGTTTAGGAATCTAAAGATCTAGCTGTGTGGTCTTGAAAAAGTAAGTGTTTCTCAGTCCATGATTTCCTCTTCTGTGAAGAGGAATATCAAAACCTGCTCTTTCTGCCTCGTGATTTATCTACAGTGCACCAGGTGTGTTCTTCCCTGCTCATAATTAAATGAAGTTTCTCAAATTTCCAATCTCACCTTTCTTATCCCCTTATCCCACACAATTTCCCAGAATAAGTCCATCGACTTCTATGATTTAAATGTCATTAACTGATGTGTTAATTATGAATAAATTGCCTTAAACATTCAATTGCTGAAAGGACTCACAACACTCAAAACTTTAACACTTTATCATGAGTACAAGATACAGCAACAGCACGAGAAGAGTATGCAAGGAAAGAGGTCCAGATATTTTGGCTTCCGTGCCCTCCCACCACTGGATTACACAAGACACACTCTGCCACCCAGTCTTGAACTACCACCAGCATACGTGGGAAGCTTCTTGGTACCAAGAAGTCCCAAGTCTCCTCCTTTTATAAAGAACTGATCTTGTTGGCAGTCTACCTAGGTGACCAGCCTGAACTGTTGAAATCCCCCAGGCTCTGCCAAAACCAAGTATTATTATGATTATTGAATTATTATAATCCAATTAATATTACCAGATAATATTGGAAAGTTGGTACATCCTGCCCTAAAATAGTTCAGGGACCAGTGGTTATAAAACACTATTTGTCTTTAGTAAATGTAATGTATTCCATAGCCTTGACCAACGCCCCAAGGAGCTCTGAAGATAAACACGCAGTCAATCCATACTGGCTAAGATGAACCCATGCTATAAAATTGGTAGCTGCCTAATGTATGTGTCTAGCTCAGACTTGGAGAAGGAAATGGCAACCCATTCCAATATTCTTTCCTGGGAAATCCCATGGACAGAGGAGCCTGGCAGGCTAGAGTCCGTGAGGTAGAAAGAGTCGGACGTGACTTAGCGACTAAACCACTACCACCAGCACTGATTTACATTCTGTACTATCAACAGACTATCAGATATACCACTTGAATATCTCAAACACCTAATGTTTAGTCATGTGGAATAAATTTCTCCTCTCCCTAAAATGTTCTATGTTCTTTAATGAAGGCAAAATATAAAATTAACAAAGAAAATTAACACAGTCTTACTTGGTGACCTGTCCATCAAGCCCTAGATGACAAATATTGATAATTGAGCTGAAATTTAACTTCTCAGTAAGGATTCAAAAAGCCTGCTGCTTAATTGTTAGTTGTCATTGTTCAATCGCTAAGTTGAGTCTGACTCTTTGTGACCCTATGGGCTGTAGCCTGCCAGGCTCCTCTGTCCATGGGGTTCTCTAGGAAACAATATTGGAGTGGGTTGCCATTTCCTTCTCCAGTGGATCTTCCTAACCAAGGATCAAGTACATGTCTCTTGCATTGGCAGAAGGATTGTTTACCACTGAGCCATATGCAAAACAAACCAAGTTGTTCAGCATGGATAATCAGAAAGCAGCATTTTTTATTTCATTCTTAATATACAGTTAGGTCTCAGGTTTTGCATCTGTGGAATCAACCAACCAGAGATTGAAAATATGCAGAAAGAAATAAATTCCAGAAAGTTCCAAAAGTGAAACTTGAATTTGCCTCATGCCAGCAACTATTTACATAACATTTACATTGTATTTACAACTATTTACATAGTATTTACATTGTATTAGGTATTATAAGCAATCTAGAGATGATTTAAAGTACACAAGTATCCAGGAGGATGTGTGTAGGTTGTATGCAAATACTACTCTGTTTTATATAGGGACTTCAGCATCCTTAAGTTTTGGCATCCACAGGGCAGGGGGTATCCTGGAGCCAGTCCTAGATCCAGCAGATATGGAGGACAACTGTATATACCCACAGATATGTGCATAACTTTGCATAAATGCAAACATGATTTCTTGTGAATGTGGGCATGTGGTATAAGGCTCAAATTAAAGTCCAGTATTATGTGTTGCCTTGACATCAAAAGGCCTAACCATGAGTTCCTCACCTAATTCCAGTCCCACTCATGAAGTCTTTTAGCCAAACAACCTACCCTCCTTATCCAAACAACCCACCCTCCTTATCACGGGGGTCCAGGCACTGTCCTGCTTCTCCCTAGGATACTCAGCCCTTGTTAGCCTGAGAAAGCATTCAAATAAGCCAATGACCTTCTCCCATGGGAACTAAGGACACTGCATCCTGTCGACACTAGACAGCCTGCCTCCCACAGCCGCTGGATATATTGTCTCTGTTCTTTGGGCCACCCCTTGTGAACCTGCATGACCTGCATTGCCGCCCACCCCATGTTGTGAGTATATGTGAATAGTAAACTTCTATTAACCCATCTGTCCGGTGCTGGGTATTGTGTGTTTGGCCATCCCCATAAATACGGGTGGGCATCCCTCATCAATGGGGTGAATAGGAGGTGCTTGAAATAGTGCAGCCCTTTTGAAAACTCTGAAGACAGCCTGGCCACAGCACAGATATTATTGATGTGATGTCTTAGAAAAAGAAGTTTTTCTGTTATCCTGTTGGTGTTTGACTGCTTTTACTCCTCCAAAGTTATACTTTCAGATCCTTCCCAGAATGAGGCTTAGGTAACAACAAGTAACACTTTCACCCCAATTTATGTCCCCTGTTTCAGCTTTTAATAACCTCTCCCCAGATTCACAGAGGAAACAGCTGAATTGGACTAAAAAGTTCAAACCCCAGGGAAAAACTAAAAATAAATCCGAATGCCAAACTAATTAAATCAAAAATTTTGAGATGGGCCTCGCCAGCAGCAGTATTTTTTAAAGTTCTTCAGGTGGTCCTGAAGGGCAGCCAAGGTTGAGGAACATGGTTGCAGGCAGCTAAAACTCCAGGTCCTGTGCCTCATTTCCTCTCACCTTGATGATTTCAGAATAAAGAAGACCCAGCTTGGTTTAAGAGAGAGGAGAAGTTCCTAGAATCAGTCGCCTCATTTCTGCTCAATAATTTCTAGGTTGTCCCCTCCAAAAGTTCTTTTAGCAATAATTTAAAAACAAATTGCAAATAGAACTGCCTTATGACCCAGCAATCCCACTGCTGGGCATACACACCAAGGAAACCAGAATAGAAAGAGACACATGTACCCCAATGTTCATCACAGCACTGTTTATAATAGCCAGGACATGGAAACAACCTAGATGTCCATCAGCAGATGAATGGATAAGAAAGCTGTGGTACATATACACAATGGAGTATTACTCAGCTATAAAAAGAATACATTTGAATCAGTTCTAGTGAGATGGATGAAACTGGAGCCGATTATACAGAGTGAAGTAAGCCAGAAAGAAAAACACCAATACAGTATACTAACACATACATATGGAATTTAGAAAGATGGTAATGATGACCCTGTATGCAAGACAGCAAAAGAGACACAGATGTGTAGAGTGGACTTTTGGACTCTGTGGGAGAGGGAGAGGGTGGGATGATTTGGGAGATGGCATTGAAACATGTATACTATCATGTAAGAAATGAATCGCCAGTCTATGTTCGATGCGGGATGCAGGATGCTTGGGGCTGGTGCACAGGGGTGATCCGGAGGGATGATGTGGGGTGGGAGGTGGGAGGGGGGCTCATGTTTGGGAGCTCATGTACACCCGTGGCTGATTCGTGTCAATGTATGCCAAAACCAATACAGTATTGTAAAGTAAAATAAAGTAAAAATAAAAATTAAAAAAATAAAATAAAAAATAAAAACAATTGTATCCCAAACATGGAAAAAATATAAATAGATGACCAATCAATTCTTTGGCATCAAGCCAGAGCATTTTCCAAAATATCTTCTTGACCCTCATTGACACTCTTGGAGAATATCACAGTGTATGTTACTAACAATCCACAAATGATAAAGGAGCTGGCATTTTTTATAATTTTATAAGGTAAAAGTTTTGCATAAATTGCTATCATTATAATTTTTAAAGTTCAGTGAAGGAGTTAACCCTAAAGGGAATATGGTTATTATCCTGTAGGACATTAACCTATCAAATATCTAACGTGGCAATCTTATTTCAGCATCTTTTTCCTAGTATCTACATTATGTGTTTGATTTTATGTGTCCCTATATAAAATATTGTGTGTGTGTGTGTGTGTGTGTGTTCAAGCTCTTCTTAGAGTTAGCTTATTTGTCTTCCTGCCACTTGACTCATTAATAAGTAAAATATAATTTTGACATGTGCTAATAACAAGTAAATATTTAAGTCAAGCTTTTTCAAGTTAATAGCAATAATATGAATAGTTAACACTTCCTGCATGCTTAATAGAAGCCAAACATTGCACTCAGTGTCTGTATAGTTTACCTCATTTAATTCTTTTCTTTCTCTTTTTTTAATATAAGTTTATTTATTTTAATTGGAGGTTAATTACTTTACAATATTGTATTGGTTTTGCCACACCTCAACATGAATCCATGACAGGTATACACGTGTTCCTCATCCTGAACCCCCCTCCCACCTCCCTCCCCGTACCATCCCTCTGGGTCATCCCAGTGCATCAGCCCCAAGCATCCAGTATCATGCATTGAACCTGGACTGGCAATTCATTTCATATACGATATTATACATGTTTCAATGTCATTCTCCCAAATCATCCCACCCTCTCCCTCTCCCTCTCCCTCGGAGTCCAAAAGACTGTTCTATACGTCTGTGTCTCTTTTGCTGTCTCGCATACAGGATTATTGTTACCATCTTTCTAAATTCCATATATATGCATTAGTATACTGTATTGGTGTTTTTCTTTCTGGCTTACTTCACTCTGTATAATCGGCTCCAGTTTCATCCATCTCGTTAGAACTGATTCAGATGTATTCTTTTCATGGCTGAGTAATACTCCATTGTGTATATGTACCACAGCTTTCTTATGCATTCATCTGCTGATGGACATCTAGGTTGAATGATATTAATTTCACAAATGAAGGAACTGAAATTTATACAAGTTGGTAATTTTCTAGAATCCTCAGAAGTGACAGACCCAGGAAGCTAATTCAAATTATCTAACTTTATTAATCAAATTCTTAGCCAAAGGGAGTCTATTTTCTCTGTACAATTTCTTTGTACATTGATCTAATAGTTTTGCATTAACATATACTTCAGATTTCAATATCTCCCCAAAATAATTTTCTCAGATCCCTTCCTTCCATTATCTGCCCCCAACTCCCTCTCTATAGAGGGAATATATTTCATATGACCAAGGAAAGTAGTCCTGACTAAATAATCCATATTTTCATGTTCCCAAGGATGTATTTCTAATCCTTCTGCCTCTACCATCATCCTGCCTCTATAAGTTCAAAAATCATATTTAAAGCAGGAGCTAAAGTTGTACCCCACTATATAGTTTAAAACCCACTTAATACCAGTCCCACTTAATCAGTCCTTGCAATTCTGGGAGAATATACTATTTTTCTGTTTTACAAAAAAGAAAACTGGGACATATAAAACCTCTATAAACCCAATGGGGGTCTTCTGCCTTCAAATTTCAAGATTTATGATCTTTCTAATATTCTACCCTGCCATTCATCCCCTAACTTTTTCAGAACTTTGGATCTAAAAGGAAACTCTAACAGTGAGATTAAGACGTTTTGGAGAAGATCAGAGTCAAGGACACAAAATGTGTACCAAATGCAGGCAGTCTTGGGGGATGCATCAGGAACCAGGGCCAACACACTGGGACAAATTGTACTTTGGGGGGAAGAAATCCTAGATGCATTTGGATCTCAAGTCCCATCCCAAACAACACAATGGAGGCCTGCAATGCGTTTACAGAAAAAAAAAAATCAAACCAACTACCACCACAACTAAATGGGTGGCCTGGCCCAGCAGCACTCCCTCTCCCCCACACACCTCATTAATGAGAGGGCAGCATAAAACCACAGGGCTCCACCTACTCAGAGAGAGCAGCCTGGCACCAGGCCCTGGTAAAGTCCCAATCTCTGCAGCTTCCACCAGGAAGGACCCGGTCAAGGTCAAGCTTCCCTATAATTATCACTATCTTGGAGCACAACCTGCTGTGTTATTTAGAGAATCATCTCTTGCTCCTACCACAGATGCTCCCAACACTAGAACAGCAGACACTCTGCTCAGAGCAAGCTGCTTAAAGGCATCGTGTTCTCCCTGCCCATTCTGGGATTCCATCTGGACAGCTGTACGTACCCACATTCAGCACCACCATGTCACACACACAACTTCAGAACACTTTGCAACCCCACGGACTGCAGCATGCCAGGCTTCTCTGTTCATCACCAACTCCAGGCCTGCTCAAACCCATGTCCACCAAGTCAGTGATGCCATCCTGTCATCCCCTTCTCCTCCTGCCTGCAATCTTTCCCAGCATCAGGGTCTTTTCCAGTGAGTCAGTTCTTTGCATCAGGTTGCCAAAGTATTGGAGCTTCAGGATCAGTATGTCCAATATTCAGGATTAATTTCCTTTACGATTGACTGGTTTGATCTCCTTGCAGTCCAAGGGACTCTCAAGAGTCTTCTCAAACACCGCAGTTCAAAAACATCAATTATTCGGTGCTCAGTTTTCTTTACAGTCCACTTCTCACATCCATGCATGACTACTGGAAAAACCATAGCTTTAACTATAGTGGATCTTTGTCAGCAAATTAATGTCTCTGCTTTTTAATATGCTATCTAGGTTGGTCATAGCATTTCTTCCAAAGAGCAAGCGTCTTTTTAATTTCATGGCTGCAGTCACCATCTGCAGTGATTTTGGACCCCAAGAAAATAAAGTCTGTCACTGTTTCCATTGTATCCCCATTTTTTGCCATGAAGCGATGGGACCAGATGCCATTATCTTCATTTTTTTGAATGTTGAGTTTTAAACCAGCTTTTTCACTCTCCTCTGTCACTTTCATCAAGAGGCTCCTCAGTTCCTCTTCACTTTCTGCCATGAGTGAACTTCACTCCAGGGAATCAGGTAGGCTCTTTTACTGGGAAATCCCAAACTTATAGGTCTTCCCTCACAGGCTATTTAGTTTTACCAGAGTGGAGACTCCATTCTCCCAATTTAAGACTGCAGAGAGAGTGGCCTTCTAAATGATGCTGCCAACATTCAGAGAGTTCAGTGACTATTAAGTCCAAGACTTTCACATAATCCCCATTCATCAGTTCAGTCCCCAGCCTATAACTGTGCCAGGTGTCCGGGATCCAGACAGGAAAATTGCAAAATGATACCTGTGAGACAAGAGGAAAACTAAAAAAGAAAAACCATGTATTATATCAATACTTATTCTGGCATATTAGCTATAAGTCAGCTCAGTTGCTCAGTCATGTCCAACCCTTTGTGACCCCATGAACTGTAGCACACCAGACTTCCCTGTCCATCACCAACACCAGGAGCTTGCTCAAACTCATGTCCATTGAGTCAGTTATGTCATCCAACCATCTCATCCTCTATCATCCCCTTCTCCTCCCGCCTTCAATCTTTCCCAGCATCAAGGTTTTTTCAAATGAGTAAGTTCTTTGCATCAGGTGGCCAAAGTATTGGAGTATCAGCTTCAGCATCTGTCCTTCCAATGGATATTCAGGACTGATTTCCATTGGAAGGTGGACTGGTTGGAACTCCTTGCCATCCAACAGACTCTCAAGAGTCTTCAACACCACAATTCAAAAGCATCAGTTCTTCGGCATTCAGCTTTCTTTATAGTCCAACTCTCACATCCATACATGACTACTGGAAAAACCATAGCTTTGACTGGATGGACCTTTGTTGGCAAAGTAACGTCTCTGCTTTTTAATATACTGTCTAGCTTGGCCATAGATTTTCTTACAAGGGGCAAGGGTCTTTTAATTTCATGGCTGCAGTCACCATCTTCAGTGATTTTGGAGCTCCCAAAATAAAGTCTGTCACTGTTTCCATTGTTTCCACATCTATTTGTCATGAAGTGATGAGACCAAATGTCATGATCCTAGTTTTCTGAATGTCGAGTTTCCAGCCAACTTTTTCACTCTCCTCTTTCACTTTCATCAAGAGGCCCTTTAGTTCTTCTTTGCTTTCTGCCATAAGGGTGGTATCATCTACATACCTGAGGTTATTGATATTTCTGCCAGCAATTTTGATTCCAGCTTGTGCTTCATCCAGCCCAGCATATCACATGATGTACTCTGCATAGAAGTTAAATAAGCAGGGTGACAATATACAGCCTTGATGAATTCCTTTCCCAATTTGCAACCATTTGCTTTTCCATGTCCAGTTCTAGCTGTTGCTTCTTGACCTGCATACAGATTTCTCAGGAGACAGGTCAGGTGGTCTGGTATTCCCATCTCTTTAAGAATTTTCCACAGTTTATTGTGATCCACACAAAGTCTTTGGCATAGTCAATAATGCAGAAGGAGAATGGCAACCCACTCCAGTGTTCTTTCCTGGAGAATCCCAGGGATGGGGGAGCCTGGTGGGCTGCCATCTATGAGGTCACGCAGCGTTGGACACAACTGAAGCGACTTAGCAGCAGCAGTTGTTTTTCTGGAACTCTCTTGCTTCTTCTGTGATCCAGTGGATGTTGGCAATTTGATCTCTGATTCCTCTGCCTTTTCTAAGCTCAGCTTGAACATTTCATGGTTCACATACTGTTGAAGCCTGGCTTGAAAAATTTTGAGCATTACTTTGCTAGAGTGTGAGATCAGTGCTACTGGAGGTAGTTTGAACATTCTTTGCCATTGCCTTTCTTTAGGATTAGAATGAAAACTGACCTTTTTCTGTCCCGTGGCCACTGCTGACTTTTCCAAATTTGCTGGCATATTGAGTGCAGCATTTTCACAGCATCATCTTTTAGGATTTGAAATAGCTTAACTGGAATTCCATCACGTCCATTAGCTTTGTTCGTGGTGATGCTTCTTAAGGCCCACTTGACTTCACATTCCAGGATGCCTTGCTCTAGGTGGTTGATCACACCATCATGGTTATCTGGTCATGAAGATCTTTTTTGTATAGTTCTTCTATGTATCCTTGCCTCCTCTTCTTAATATCTTCTGTTTCTGTTAGGCCCATGCCATTTCTGTCCTTTGTTGTGCCCATCTTTGCTTGAAATGTTCCCTGGTATCTCTAATTTTCTTGAAGAAATCTCTTGTCTTTCCCATTCTATTGTTTTCCTCTATTTCTTTGCATTGATCACTGAGAAAGGCTTTCTTATCTCTCGTTCCTATTCTTTGGAACTCTGCATTCAGATGATATATCTTTTCTTTTCTCCTTTGCCTTTAGCTTCTCTTCTGTTCTCAGCTATTTGTAAGGCCTCCTCAGGTAACCATACCTAAGGAGTGTCTACTTAGCTATAAGCAGAGTCGACTGAAAAATTATTCACAACCTACAAGTTTATTTTTTAGGCTCCAAAATCAGTGAAGATGGTAACTGCATCCATGAAGTTAAAAGATGCTTGCTCCTTGGAAGAAAAATTATGACCAACCTAGACAGCATATTAAAAACCAGAGACATTACTTGGCTAACAAATGTCCATCTAGTAAAAGCTTCGGGTTTTCCTGTAGTCGTGTGCCAGGGGCCAGCGTGAGGAACTCCACCCATGGCAAAGGTCATGAGGAAGGAGGCTTGGCATAAGCAAAGGCGTGATCAAGCCTCAGGAAACCCCCTGTTCCCCAGCATCTACCCCAAAACCAGTGTCTGTTTTATGCTCTCCCCCATAACCGTTTCTCTCAGAGAAGGAGTAAACATGCAGCTCCAAGGCAATAAAAATTCCTGGGCGTGACAAGAGTGTTTCAGCTTATGGACTCCTCTGAAGGTTATCTAGCCCGCCTGTATAGGTTCGTCTGGCCGCATGTGATTGTTTACAGCCTCCCAATCTGAGAGGCACGAGATGTTTTAGACTTACTAAAGGCAAATTCTTTTGGGGAGTTGGAAATTATTAGTATAGTGGGTTGGTTAGGAATTATATTGGTGAAGGGTTTTTCATTTGTTGTGCCAATAATTGTTGCTAATTCCCTGCCCTGGGTGTGACAAGGGTGTCTTAGGTCAAACCTCTCTGCTGACAGACTAGCTTGTGTGACAGGATTATCCATACTCCTGCCACTACACACATGATTGTTTACTACCTCTCAACCATAAACAGCACAGAGAGTTTTGGAGTATTTTGAGAGTCTTAATTAGCATAGGGCTTTTCTCATTGTTGAGTCAATGATTGCCGCCAGGCCTCCATATCCTTAGGCACCTGGGAATATATTAATCAATGTATTTGGAATATAGAAAAGGAAATAAAGTAGTTTTTAAGATTAGCAATAGTAGACTTTTTGAGTTAATGAATTTTCTATTTTGTAATAGATCACTGTACTTTGTTATAAATCACTGTGTCCTTGCTACGTAAAAAATGTAACTTTATCACTATCTTAAGACTAAATAGATCTTAAGGGGAACATTGGTGAAAGGATTTGCATTTGTTGGGTTGGGGTTTGCTGCTAAATCTCTATGTTCCCTGCCCTTATAATGAATATAACTAGCATATAGGAGAAATAAGTATTAACCTTTAAGATTAATCATGTTAACCTTGGGTTAAATAAATTCCTTCCTTTATTGTAACTCACTACACCCTTACCCTATAGGAATGTAACTTTATTTGGAGGGTGGTGCCTGGTTTAAGAAAAAACACCCTTGGAAGAAATAAGTTTTGTTTATCAGAAAGAAAGGATCATAAAATGTCAGCAGATCTCACTCATGGCCAGATGATGTAAAATCCCTAAGACCTTTTTATGTAAAGCACCTGATTTTGATAAAGGTCAGGGCTGCTGACCCCTGCGTGACTCTGTATTCATCCCTATATGTAACAAAAGGTATATAAGCAAACCCCAAAATAAAGAAATCGGATCAGTTTCTGGAAAGACTGATACCCCCATGTCGCTTCTTTCTTGCTCCCCGTTTCTCTGGCTGAATTCCAAGTTATTCAGCCTCTTTTTCTCCACTAATTTTCCTACTACACTATCCGTTTCTAATCTTTCTATCTCTGTAATTAAATATGTATTTTTCCAAGGACGCCGACGCTGTCCCCACCCTTGAATTCCCTGGATCCACCGGGGCTGGACCCCGGCAGTCATGTATGGACATGAGAGTTGGACCATAAAGAAAGTCGAGCGCTGAAGAATTGATGCTTTCGAACTGTGGTGTTGGAGAAGACTTGAGAGTCCCTTGGACAGCAAGGAAATCCAGCCAGTCCATTCTAAAGGAAATCAGTCTTGAATATCCATTGGAAGGACTGATGCTGAAGCTGATACTCCAATATTTTGGCCACCTGATGCAAAGAACTTACTCATTTGAAAAAACCCTGATGCTGGGAAAGATTGAAGGCAGGAGGAGAAGGGGATGACAGAAGATGAGATAGTTGGATAGCATCACCAACTCAAAGGACATGAGTTTGAGTAAGCTCCAGGAGTTGGTGACAGACAGGGAAGCCTGATGTGCTGCAGTGCATGAGGCCACAAAGAGTCGGACACAACTGAGCAACTATACTGAACTGAACTGAACCTACAAGTTGAGAGTTATGTTTTATTCAGTAGACATACTGAGGACCTCAAACCTGGAAGGCAGCATCTCAAGTACCCCTGAGAGTACTGCTCCATGGAGGTGATGGGGGGAGCCAGGATATATAGGAATTTCACAACAAGGGGCGGGCAGTAGTACTAAAACTGTTAATAAAAGAAAACTAGATGGCTTCCTTGGTGGCTCAGATGGTAAAGAATCTGTCTGCAATGCTGGAGACCTGGGTTCGATCCCTGAGTTGGGGAGACCCCCTGGAGGAGCGTCTGACAATTCACTCCAATATTCTTGCCTGGAGAATCCCTATGGACAGAGGAGATTGGAAGGCTACAGTCCATGGAGCTGCAAAGAGTCGGAAACGACTGAGTGACTAACGATGTTAGGCAGATGTCTGCAAGTTGAGGAATTTAGTTCTTTTCTATGTGTGGGAAGATGCTAGAGTCTGGGCTCACTGAAATATTCCTATGATGTGCAATTCTGCCATCTGGGGCCAGTATCCTGTGTTTTCACACAGTCAGTTCCTTCAGGGTTCACCATAGGGAGTGGCTGCCATCTGATGGCTGCTAGATGGCAGATATGCTTTCCTTCCTGAGTTCTCTCAGGGCTCACCAGGTCACCCGTGATGGTGACTGCAATTGCTGATAACTGTGTCATCCTTTGTTTACTGATATGGCAGACAATACTCTACTTCTCAGCAGCAAGTTACTTAAAGGCTCTAAATTCCAGTTACCTTATCTAGTAAATGGGGTAAGAGAACCTACCTCTCACTGTTGCTCCGCTCAAAAAGTAGGTCCCTTATTTATCCTTGTGTGTGTGTGCTATGTGTGCTAAGTCACTTCAGTAGTGTCCGACTCGTTGCAACCCTATGGACTGTTGCCCGCCAGGATCCTCTGTCCATGGGGTTCTCCAGCCAAGAATACTGGAGTGGGTTGCCAAGCCCTCCTTCAGGGGAATCTTCCCAACCCAGGGATCAAATCTATGTCTCTTATGTCTCCTGCATTGGCAGGAGGGTTCTTTACCACCAGCGCCACCTGTTTATCCTTAATGCAGTGTATAGTTTTTCAGGAACAAATTTCATTGAATTGTATGTAGAATATGAAACTTCATGCTTCCTTTAGAAAGGAAGAAAACTGGTGGGGGCTGGGGGGAGGTTTCTAGCACTATGCAAAATACTTTCCATACATTATGTACACTAACATTAGTAGCAGACTTGTGAAACTAGAATTACTTCTATTTTACAGGTAACTAAACTGGGTTCAATGAAGGGAAATAATAGATTCAGATACACTTGGTTGGTAGAAGAGCAGAGCTGCAAACCCATGCCTGTCATGCTTCAGGTTATGCTGTCACCAGGGCACTGTGCTACAGTACCCCAAATGTTTCCATTATAGCTCTGATTAGAAATTCGTAGTTACAAATTAGGTGGGCTCCAGGTAAGAATCAGTTCTTTCATCCTCAGAAAAATTGAAACCATACACCAATATCATTCAATGCAAAGTAAGTATATAGGGTACATGGCTGTTAGCGCAAGGACCACAGAGGATGAGATGGTTGGATGGCATCACTGATTCAGTGGACATAAGTTTGAGCAAACTCCAGGAGATAGTGAAGGACAGGGAAGCCTGGCATGCTGCAGTCCATGGGGTCACAGAGCTGGACATGATTTAGCAACTGAACAACAACAAAGCACAAGTTCATATCTAAAAGTATCTTTTAAAAAGGGTGAAAACACAGTGAGTGAGGTTGGAATTTGGAGCAGGAAAAGGTTTATTGCAAGGCCATGCATGACTTCACCTTCTAATACAGGGGGTGTGGGCTCAATGCCTGGTCAGGAAGCCAAGATCCCACATGACACGTAGCCAAAACAACGAAAAAGAAAACAGAAACAATATTGTAGTGAATTCAATAAAGACTTTAAAAATAGTCCACATTAACAAAAAAAAAGAAGTTTCTGGGAGGGCAGAAAAGCTAAGAAGATAGGAACCAAATGAGGTAGGTGAGGGTTGGAGCTTGCATCTGCCCTGGGGAAGCTGGCCTTCCCTACAGGGGAGAAGGGGAGAAGCACATCATATGCTCAGCTTGGTGTCCAGAAGTCAGGACCATAACCCCCTCTTGAGGAAGAATGAGGAAGGAAATTCCTCCCGTCCTTCATCCTTCTGGGGCATGGAAAAAGGCAGGTGTCCAGTCAGGCCAGAAAAGATCAGCCCATTCACAGGAATTATTTGCATGAAGCCATATTTGCTTTCATGAGTAAGCATATACAATAAATCATGTACTACATATGTGCATGATCACTTGCTAAATATGGTGCTTCCAAAGTTCCATAAATATAAATCAAATATCTTTAATACAAAACTTTTTTAAAGTCAAATGAGTATCTTTTTAAAAAGGGTAAAAACACAGATTCTCATGCATTATTTCCCCCTCATATCTTCCATCTTCCTGTATTAATACTGTGCCATGATCTGGGAGCTCAGGATATTTAGATATAATTTCTTTATAAAGAAACAACATATTTATAAACAATTATAATAACTGTGCAAGAGTAATTCAGAGATACCTTAGTTCTGTCTGGGGGCTGTTATTCAAGGAGCCTGCTCCCACAGCATAAATAACTTCAGGAAGAGAAAGGGTAGACCCTGCTCTGAAGAGATTCACCAGCACTTCCTACTTAGAATGACATTCCTAATTGAGAGTGTGTACAAGACCCTCTGCTATTCTTTGTGTGGATAAGTAGGGGAAAGCAATATGCAACTGTCTTACAGTCCGGTGGAGTAGGTAAGTATACCAGCACTGGCCAGACGAGGGCTTAGAAAACTTTTAATCAATCAGTTTGCCAGCTACATGCTTAAGGCCCACATTGTTGTTTAGTTGCTGAGTTGTTTCTGACTCTTTGCGACCCCATGGACAGTAGCCCACCAGGCTCCTCTGTCCAAGAATACTAGAATGTGTTGCCATTTCCTTCTCCAGGTAATCTTCCTGACCCAGGGATCAAACCTGCGTCTCCCGCATTACAGGTGGGTTCTTTACCATGAGCCACCTGGGAAGCCCTGCTGAAGGCCCATCAGCCAGAGCAAAGTCATACAGTTTACAAGCCTTTAGGTAGAACACAGGAAAACCATAGGGATAGTGCAGAAACTCGTACCAGCTATAGGCCTAAAGTGACAAGGAGAGCAAGCTGTGGGGGGAGGGCAAGTGAGAACACCTGGGGCTGGTCATTTGCTGCTAGGGTGTTTCCCTGAAGTCTGAATGTGAAAATGGCTAATAGGCAGATGAAGTAGAGATGCTGAAATTGCTTTGGCAAAGTATTATGGAAGATATCAGGTGGCTCACAGAGATGAGAATGTTAGAGTAGTTTTGTTATGTGTTTGGAGAAGGCAATGGCACCCCACTCCAGTACTCTTGCCTGGAAAATCCCACAGATGGAGGAGCCTGGTAGGCTGCAGTCCATGGGGTTGCTAGGAGTCAGACATGACTGAGCGACTTCACTTTCACTTTTCACTTTCATGCATTGGAGAAGGAAATGGCAACCCACTCCAGTGTTCTTGCCTGGAGAATCCCAGGGGCGGGGGAGCCTGGTGGGCTGCCGTCTCTGGGGTCACACAGAGTCGGACACGACTGAAGTGACTTAGCAGCTTAGCAGCAGAGCCTAGCATCTGACTTTGCTCCATAGGAGGACTCATAGAACATTCCCTTCAGTAAGGCAAGAAGAAATTCATTGGTGTAAAAGGACTTGGTGATTTCTGTCCTCCACAGGTCAGATTTTTTAAACAGGAGATGCTTCTATGGAACTATTCTCCCCCGTATCAGTGGGGTTATGAGATTTCTCAGTGGCAGTAGCACAAAACTATCAAAGGCCTGCTCAGAAGAAACAGAAGTTCTTGAGAATGTATGTTCATTTGAAGGCAACTCTGAATGAATGATTGATTAATGTGAAAGCATAAATGCTGAAGCTCCCTGAGCATTACTGAACACAATTCCAAGATGTAAAATAAATCAGAAGATCATGATGGTGAGCACCAGCAAAAACTTTAAGTAGAATCTGTGATTCTTACAAAACACCATTCTAAATGAGGCTAATTTCAGAGTGTGCGTTGTACCTTATACATTATACTTAGACTTGAGTCACCTGAGCTAGGAAAAGACCCTTCTCATCCAAAGTTAAAGGAGGCTGAAGGACAGTCTATAACCCAGAGAAACCAGCAAGGAAGAGAGCAATGGCTGTGGGGAAAGTGCACCGTGCACCTCTGTTTTGAAATGCTGTTTGTTCTCTGCAAGTGTGTCTTAAAGCATAGGTCTAGAAATCAGATGTGGCCTTTTTAAAATAATCTTCTCAGTCTCCTGGAATCCTTTTCTCTCTCTGCTAGCTAGTTATTAAACATCTACGGTACACCAGTTACTCTCCTAGCAACATCGGCATAACCAGACAGACACCACAGGCACTGCCCTCAGTGAACTTATATTCTGTGTGAGGACCAGCCACGCATAAATAGGCAGCTGCATTATGTGCAGTAAATGTTCTAACAGGTTAAGTGAAGGATGCTGTGGGTGCACACACAGAGGATGAGGGGGTGAAGTTGCTCAGTCATGTGCATCCCATGCAAATGCACATGCATTTGCGATCCCATGGACTGTAGTCTACCAGGCTTCTCTGTCCATGGGGTTTTCCAGGCAAGAGTACTAGAGTGGGTTGCCATTTCCTCCTCCAGAGAATCTTCCTGACCCAAGGATCGAACCCAGGTCTCCTGTATTGCAGGCAGACGCCTTACCCTCTGAGCCACCAGGGAAGCCCACACACATAGAGGTACCTATCTAATCTTCATAGGAAAAAAAATTTTTTTAACTTTCTTTTTCTTTTTCTTTTTTTAATTTTTATTTTTACTTTATTTTACTTTACAATACTGTATTGGTTTTGCCATACATTTACATGAATCCACCACAGGTGTACATGAGTTCCCAATCCTGAACCCCCCTCCCACCTCCCACCCCATATCATCTCTCTGGAATCATCCTCACACACCAGCCCCAAGCATCCTGTATCCTGCATCGAACCTAGACTAACGATTCGTTTCTTACATGATAGTATACATGATAGAATGCCATTCTCCCAAATCATCCCACCCTCTCCCTCTCCCTCAGAGTCCAAAAGTCCATTCTATACATCTGTGTCTCTTTTGCTGTCTCACATACAGGGTTATCATTACCATCTTTCTAAATTCCATATATATGTGTTAGTATACTGTATTGGTGTTTTTCTTTCTGGCTTACTTCACTCTGCATAATCGTCTCCAGTTTCATCCATCTCATTAGAACTGATTCACATGTATTCTTTTTAATGGCTGGGTAATACTCCATTGTGTATATGTACCACAGCTTTCTTATCCATTCATATGTGGCCAGTCTCTGAAGAATCATTCTAAGTCACAACGCCTCTCATAAACTTTGCAAAACCCAGTATTTCCATACTCCAAGTTTAAAGATGTTGAAACTGTGGTACAATTAATGAGACCGAGTCTTAGTGGGCTTATGAATCCAGGGAGAAAAACAGGAAGAAAAGATAGATATACAATGGCTTTTCACTGTCAACTCTCTAAGGGAAGTGAGTGAAGAGAATAATTTAAGCTATGTTTAAATAATCAGGATGATTGCTTTTTTAATTAAACAATTATTTATTTATTTTTGGTACCACTGCAGGCTTTCTCTGGTTGTGGCCAGTGTGGGCTCCTCTCTACCTACAGTGCTTGGGATTCTTATTGCGGTGGCTCCTCTTGTTCCAGAACACGGACTACAGCATGCTCAGGCTTCATCTGCTGTGGGTCACAGGCTCTAGATCGCAGGCTCATGTACATGAACTTAGTTGCCCCACGGCATATGGAATCTTCCTGGACCAGGGCCTGAACCCATGCGCCCTGTGTTAGCATGCCGATTCTTAACCGCTGGAACACCAGGGAAGTCCAAGATGACTGCCTTTTATGAGTTATGTATAGCCTTACTAGTACAGTTGTCTGGCAGAGAGTAGACATTTCATAAAGGTATTAATCTTCTGTTGGGAGTTCAAATTGGAATGAATCCACGGGTAAAGAAATATCATTTTATTCTATAATCTTCTGTGGAGAATCTATCCTGAGGAAATTGCCATAAATCTAGTCAAAGGTTTTTACACAATGGAGTTAGTCACAGTATTAGCTATACTAATAAAACATTGGAGGATTTGAAACAAGACAAAAATGTTATAAACTATGATACAAAATTTCTATATACAGTCATAGGATGAAATAATTTGTAGCAAAGCTATAATTTAAAGAATAATAATAAAGAAAATTCATGTTACATTAATAAGTGGAAACATTTTGTAACATAAAATATAAAGTATAATTCTACTGAAAGAAAATGCTTCAGTAGAATTATGCTTTTCCTTATGGAGATCCTATATGTATTTTATTAGATTTATTCTTAGGCACTTTTTTGTTTTGATGCTAATGTAAATGATATTATGTTTTTAATTTTAATAGTTTTGAATTTGAAATTGTTCATTACTGACATATATGAAATCAATTTACATTTGTGTCTAACCTTGTATCTTGCAACCTTGTTATAATTGCTATCTAGCTCCAAGAGTTTTTACATCAGTACATTGGGATTTTCTACATAGACAATTTTGTCAGCTGTAAACAGAGAGTTTTATTTCTTCCTTACCAATCTGTGTACCTTTTTTCCCTCTCTTATTGCACTAGCTAGGACTTCCAGTATGATGTTAAATAGAATTGGTGAGAAGAGACAACTTTGCCTTGTTCAAATCTTAAGGGTTTTCTCTGTATCTGATTTTCTGGGAGAGAATATAGAAAATCAGTATTATTTCTTTCTTGAACATTTGATAGAATTCACTAGTGAAACCCTTTGGGCCTGATAATTATTTTTGTTTCTTAGCAAGATTCTCTCCATCTGGTCCCATAAGAGCATTGCCACATGATCATCAAATAGGTCCATATAAAGCCAATACAATTTAAAGAGGAGATATGACCTTTTCCATAAATGACCTAGAAGCAATTTAATGTCTTGAAAAGATACATGTATTCTTAATGTATGTGTGTGTGTCAGTTGCTCAGTTGTGTCTGACTCTGCGACCCCACGGACTATAGCTCGCCAGGCTCCTCTGTCCAAGGGATTCTCCAGGCAAGAGTACTGGAGTGGGTTGTCATTTCCTTCTCCATCTTAATGTATAATATCATGAAAAAATAAACTTACTCCCTCACATCATACATGATAAATAATATATAAATATTAAAGGGAAAACAATAAACCTTTCAAAGGAAAATAGAAGACTATATTTGTAATTTTGTAATAAGCAATGATTAAGCAGGGTACTCCACTAATAGTATGAGAAATGGAACTTTATTAAAATTAAAAGTTCTGTTACCATAAAACATCAGTAAGAATAGCCATTGAATGGCTAAGTCACAGGCTGAGCAAAAATAACAGCAATCTATATGTCTGAACAAGAACCCATATCTAGAATATGCTTTCTTGAAGTTCAAATTAGTAAGGAAATGACTAACAAACTTTTTTTATGTGGGCAAAAGACTTGAACAGGCACTTAACAAAGGTGATATCTAAATTCTAAAGAATGTATTAAGAAGTGCTCAACACAATTATCTGTTGGAGAAATGGCAAAAGAAGGCTCAAGCGACAGTGCACTACACACCCAAAAGAGTGGCGAAGAGGGAAAAAACTGAAAATAGCAAATGCTCAGAAGAAAGAGGAACATCCTTACCTGGAAACCATTGGTATGCAAATCAGTTTAAATATTTTGGAAGACAACTTATTAGTACTTAAGAAGCATAAAGTATGCCCATCCTGTGACCCAGTAACCTGCATCAAGCTATAGAACCAAGATAAATCAGAGTAAATTTCAAAGAAACTACGTGCTCAAGGATGTTCATAGCAGTTGTATTAATAATATGCAGAGACTGAAAATATGCTAAATGTCCATGAAGTGGATAATTGAAAAAGAAATTGCTCTATATCGATACAATGAAATACTAAACAGCAGTAACCAAGAACAAACAATACCTACACAGACATTATAGATGAATTTCACACTACACTTTGTATTGTGAGAAAACTAGAATTTTTTTTATAAAAGTAAATGCAGTATTGACATTTATATGATGCTCAAGAACAAGCAAAATGTAATGATAAAGGTAAGAATAGTAGATATTTCCAGAAAGAGAATGGATAGCAATATTCACTAGGAGGGGGCAGGCAAGAATATTCTTAAGCGATAGAAATCTTCTCTATTCTATCTTGGTATAGGTATTGGTTACATACCCTTATATATGTGAAAAAATTGAGCATGTAAAATTTGTGCACTTTGCAGTATATAACTTATACTTTAAAAGGAGGTGGTGTTATTTTTTTACTTAACAATATTGTACTGATCCTCTATCACCCCCACTGCACCATCAATCCATAAATATCCTGAATTCAGCTGGCAAAGGGCAAAACTAAAGGTGTGTTTATCCAAATTTTCACTTTTTTCTAATGGAAGAGAACTTTTACAAGAAAAGTTAAAATGTCAGAATATCTTGCAAACAGGTCACATACCTCGTAATGTGCTCTGGCCAAAGCAAATATTCTTCTGCGTCTTTGCTTAAAGCTGTACCTCCATTTGCCCAATGCTATGAATATATTAATATGACCTGTCTTAAGACCACCATCTGTTTCCCTTTTGTCCTACTATTAATAGATCATAGCTATATGCCTTGCCTCAAAATACAATGGCATCTACCTTCTTAATAACTGGTTGTTTAGTTTGTTGCATGAGCGCATGTACGCTTAGTCGTGTCAGACTCTTTATGACCCCGTCTACTGCAGCCAACCAGGCTCTTCTGCCTATCACATTTTCCAGGCAAGAATACTGGAGTGGGTTGCCATTTCCTCCTCCAGGTTTGTTGGTTGTTACTGCTCTAATGACTCACTTCCGCCCAAAGCTATTACTCATTTGCACCATTCAGACCCTTGAAGTGAGGCTCCAAGTTCTGTCATATTAGTCAGGAAATAATGAGTGAAGCTTGTAGCCAATATTTTTAACTCTCTTAAATCTGTATATCCCTCCATTAGAAGGTCTAATAAGTTGATATGTCTATAGAACTCTATATACCACCTCAGCAGTCACTATGCTTGATTCTATATGGAACTTTATTTCCTACCCCCAAAATATTAAAACTTTTTTTATTATTTTGTCAAGACAAAATCGCCACATTTTTCACTTCCAACATTCTTACAAAAATGATGTTCCAAAAATTAACCATTGAAAAGTTGCATGACATCACTGTAAATAGAATTAGGTTTCTTTAAATGCAAAAATAAAAATCTTTGAAATGCAAATCTGCCAGAGAAAAGGTGGATCAACAAAGCATGACTAAAGGAAAGCAGAGCATAGTACATTCAAACTGAACGACCTAGATTCCAATCCCAGCTCTATCACTAGGTACATAAATGTCCATGGGCCACCTCAAAATATTTACGTGAGTCTCAGGTGTGTAATGTGTCACATGAGAGGCTGGATTAAATCATTCTTTAGACCTGTTAAAGAGTAACCCTCTATGACTATGGAAACTGTTTTCATAAAACAAAGACTGATTGAATAGATAGGCTAGAGTAAGGAGTAGAGAAATACAATGCTTACAGGCAAGTTAAAATTTTTCTCTAAATATAGAAGAGAAAGCACCAGCTGACATTTGTTTTCTTCACTGAAAAACATTTTTTTTTAACTGATAAGCAAAGCTTTGGAGTTTCTTTGTCATTTTCAAGAGAAGGTTTTTATGCTCAAGGTTTTCTTCAGGGCAACTTTAACATCTTTATTCCTCAGACTATAGATTAATGGGTTAAGCATGGGCACCACAGCAGTATAGAATACAGAGGACACTTTCCCCTGATCAAGGGGTAAAATAGAAGGTGGTTTGAGGTACATAAAAGCTCCTGACCCAAAGAAAAGAGAAACCACAATTATATGGGAGCTGCATGTACTAAAGGCTTTGGATCGGCCCTCAGTGGAGCTGATGTGGAGAATGCTAGAAAGAATGAAACCATAAGAGATAAAAATGGTCACAATGGGCACACCAATGCCAATGGTCACAACAATAAAGACCACCAGCAAATTTATGTAAGAACTGTTACAGGAGAGCTCAAGGAGGGGAATGATGTCACACATATAGTGATTGACAAGGTTGTCACCACAGAAGGTCATAAACATTATGTTTCCCATATGAGCCACTGCTCCAAACACTCCCATCCCATAGACCCCCAACAAAAGGAGTAAACACACTTGAGGAGACATGGTGACCGTGTACACCAGTGGCTTACAGATGGCGACATAGCGGTCGTATGCCATCGCCGACAGGATGTAGGATTCAGAAAAGACAAAGAAACAGAAGAAAAAGAACTGAGTCATACACCCTGCATAGGAAATGATGTTCTTCTCTAAGACAAAACCCATCAGCATTTTAGGGGTGAGGGTAGTGGAATAACTAAAATCTATGAAGGACAGGTTGAAGAGGAAAAAGTACATGGGAATATGAAGGTGAGAATTCAGTCCAATCAGCGTTATCAAACCCAGGTTCCCCACTACGGTGACCACATAGAAACACAGAAACAGGAAGAAGAGGGGGAGCTGGAGTTCTGGCTGATCTGTTAAGCCTGTGAGGATGAACTCGATCACAGAGGAGGTGTTACCTGCAGCCATTCTCCTCTAGGAGAATCTGTGAGGGAAAAAAGAAAGAGTCACTAAACAAAACAGAGGCAACATATTTTGAAAGTTACTGGAAGTTATGGAGGTGAGATGAAGAAGAAAAGAAAAGGAACACTTACTGAGCTCTAACTGGAAGCTTTTGAACTCTGGCGCTGATGAAGACTCTTGAGAGTCCCTTGGACAGTAAGGAAATCAAGCCAGTCAATCCTAAAGGAAATCAACCTCGCATAGTCATTGGAAAGACTGATGTTGAAGCTGAAGCTCTAATAGTTGGGACACCTGGTGTGAAGAGCCGACTCATTGGAAAAAGACCAATGATGCTGGTAAAGATTGAAGGCAGGAGGAGAAAGGGACGACAGAAGATGAGATGTTTGGATGGCATCACTGATTCAATGGAAATGAGTTTGAGCAAACTCTGGGAGATAGTGAAGTACAGGGAAGCCTGGCATGCTGCAGTTCATGGGGTCGCAAAGAGCTGGACATGACAATGATTCAAAAACAACAACTGTGAGATAGGTATGGTTCTACATGCTGTGTGGCATTATCAGTTCAGTTCAGTTGCTCCGTCATGTCCAACTCTTTGCAACCCCATGGACTGCAGCATGCCACGCTTCCCTGTTCATCACCAACTCCCAGAGCTTGATCAAACTCATGCCCATCAAGTCAGTGATTCCATTCAACCATCTCAGCCTCTGTTATGTGTGGCATTATGGTTATCCCCATACGACAGTTGAAGACACTGGGCTTAAGTAATTTGCACAAGTCCCAGTATTCCTAAGTTGTGACAAAAGGTGAACTCAGGTGGTTTGGCTCAGAGTGTGAGCTTGAAACCTCTCTGCGACAGGACAGACCAGGTCGGGCAAGCACTCACCCTCCTTCTGCTTGAAGTCACAGAGCTGTGTTCTGGCTGGCTCTCATCCACCTCTTTCATGGAGACTCAAATGCCCTGTGAAAAGAAGGTGAAAACGGGGCTCAGATGCCTCTGCTTCTCCACTTTAATGATCGAAATCTCTAGTTTATCTTGCTTCTCTTGCTGAGTAGAAGGACAGGTCTCTGACTGTGGCTTTGCCCCAAGCCTCCTGTCCAGCCTCCAAAGATGAAGCAGCATCCTTTCCTTATATCCATGGATAACAGCAGACTGAATACTTTTATTCCGGATCAGGTATCTCAGTTGACTTCATTACAAGAGACTCCCTCGGGATCACAGTTCCAGAGACCACCTCCCCAGGGAAGAAGAAATGTTTACTTACATCTCTGACAGTGCTTGACAAGGCTTTTAATGACCTTTTATTCAAGTTACATCCTTTTAAACACAATCAAGAGCAAAGGCAGGTGGCACTGGTGATCAAGAATCCACCTGCCAATGTCGGAAACATAAGAAATTCAGGTTCAATCCCTGGGTCCGGAAGATCCCCTGGAGGAGGAAATAGCAACCCACTCCAGTATTCTTGCCTGGAGAATTCCATGGACAGAGGAGCCTGGCAGGCTACAGTCCATGGGCTTGCACAGAGTCAGAAACAACTGAAGCGACTTAGCATGCAAGAACAAAGCAGTGTGGAAAAATAATTCTTGCTACCTGGTATTGAACACTCACCATGTACCAGACACTATCTGACCCAGAACCCTGCTACAGATACCAAGTATCTAAAGCAATATACAAATAACTTTAACTTGTTTATTCCTCACAACTTTATATATTAGACCTATTAATCTCTACTTTAAACGTGAGGAGTGCACACTGCTAGAAGGTTCCAGAATCTTGAGTCAAAACCAACCCTGTCCAATTCCAGATTTCTTATTCTTAACCACTGGGCTACACTACCTCCCTGTAAGTGACAACAAAACCTCTGAAGCAGCATTTTTACTTTCTGGGTTCGCATAAGATTCTTTATAGATAAAACAAGTACTTAACATAATTTCAGTGGGGAATGTAGAAAGTGTTAGAGCCAAGAAGGGTAAAATTAGGTGTTTTGGACTTCAGAGAAGGATAGTCTTATTTCAGTCACCTCTAAAATGTAGGAAGAATTATTTGCACTATCTCCAAGCTGAAACCTAAAGACACTTTCTCTGATTTCTCTCCACTACTTGATCATGCAGTTTAAGCTTGATTATTAAAAGCAAATATTTGTGAAATAACTAATAGCAACTTTTGTCAAGACCTAAAATCAGAGAACAGCCTCTGCAGCCAATCTGTCAGATAAAGGGGAGTTGAAAGACTTTGAACAAAACCAGCATTCATTCAGCAAGTACTTACTGTGTGTGTGTATATATATATGTATACTGTCTCTGAAGCCCTCTAAGACCTGGTGATTCTTCAGTGAAAAGGCAAAAACAAAAAAGGATTCCTGCCCTCTTGGAGCTTTCATTCAAATTGCAGCAGATAAAAAATACAGGAAAGAAAGAGGTAAAAAGTAACATGAGAATTGTGATGAAGAAAAGGAAAGTAAGGGAATGGAAAAGAAAAGAAAAAAGCTACAGATTTCAACATTAAATAGATAAATCTGACATTTGAGTGATAACTTGAAAGACACTTAAAAAGCTTCTCTTGATGAGAACAGTTACTCTAATGAAACATGACGTGTTCATGGTTTAACGTAGCACCTTTCCAACCAAGGCATCATGCTTATGACCTGAACTTTAAATGCAATATTTTAACCCAGATTGCCGGCTGTGAGGGAAAAATCCTGATCATAGTAACAGGAGAGAGGGGCTAGAGACCTTGCTGCAGTTTCAGACAACGACAATCACACAATGTAGGTTTTTAACTGAAACTAATATAAAGCCTAATAACGTTTTGTGTACCAATTTGCATTCTATATGCTTTGCCAAGGACTTTTAAATATTAAAAATAGTAGATTTTCTATCCAAAAAAATAAATTTCTACTGAGGAAGTTTGCAGATGAGTTATATTTGGGGTCTAAGTTAAAGGCTAGAATCCTATTAGGGAAGTTATGAAATCAAAACATAAAAACAGAAGTCCACTTTTCTCCAAGCAAGTCCAGCTAAAACCACTGTGAGTATTGATATGTGCACATATATCAATGAAGACTTGTTGAGACAGCAGTGATGGGGTCTTGTCCATTTTATTTACACTGAGAATTGTCCACAGCCCAGAGTGACTCAAAAGAGCCCTACTCCTTATTCTCAATCCCACTTCACTTGTTTAAGAAATAGAGAAAATAATCGATTATCAAGAAGTAAAAATAAGCACCATAAATAAACTCTTCTTGACTCAAAGGCTAAAAAGAATACATTTGCATCAGTTCTAATGAGGTGGATGAAACTGGAACCTATTATACAGAGTGAAGTAAGCCAGAAAGAAAAACACCAATACAGTATACTAACGCATATATATGGAATTTAGAAAGATAGTAACGATAACCCTATATGCAAGACAGCAAAAGAGACACAGATGTATAGAACAGTCTTTTGGACTCTGGGGGAGAGGGAGGGTGGGATGATTTGGGAGAATGGCATTGAAACATGTGTAATATTATATGTGAAACGAGTTGCCAGCCCAGGTTCGATGCATGATGCTGGATGCTTGGGGCTGGTGCACTGAGACGACCCAGAGGGATGGTACAGGGAGGGAGGAGGGAGGGGGGTTCAGGATAGGGAACACGTGTGGCAGATACATGTTGATGTATGGCAAAACCAATAAAATATTGTAAAGTAATTAACCTCCAATTAAAATAAATAAATTTATATTTTAAAAAATAAACAAATAAACAAGAACCTTAAAATATGTATACATATATATATATCTTCCTGAGATTAACAACTGATTTAACTCCATCATTGTCAGAGAATATATAGTATTGAGATTAAATTTTCTAAAATATATTGAGATGTATTTTACGATCCAAAGTACAATTGAACTTAATAAATATTAAATGTGTGTTTGCCAAAAAAAAAAAAAAAGACTCAAAGGCAAAGATGACTTTAGGGGTTCATTAAATGTTCACTTTCCTCCAGGAATTTTAGAGAGTTCTTGCAGGCATGATGCAATACTGGGAAAATTTCTTCTGAGGTTTTTGTAACTTCAGAGACAGTTTCCATGGGAATTTTATTTTAAATGCATCAAGGTTTTATTTCAAGTGAATCAGGACTTCTCTAAAGTCATTTTCACCATTCACTTGCGCCAGTACAAGCAGAGAGAAACATAGAAATAAATATTCTTGATTAAGTTACTTTTGTCACAGTACTTCTTTCCACAACTTGAATCTCTGTATAATACATTCCTTGTCAATCTGCTGCTAATACTAAAATATTATATAAGACATGGATTATAACATACTCACTTGGAGAATATCTGTACAATACACACATTCATTAATCCTCAAATGTAAAGAAATATTGTGAAAGTTAGAGGAACTGGAATATTCTTTAAAAGATACAAACTAGTAAAACTTAGAAAAGAAGAAACAGAAGTCTGAATAGTATTAAATCTATTAAAGAATTTACTTTGTTATGAAAATCCTTCCTACAAAGGAAATTCCAGACTTTGATACTGGATTCTTCCAAACACTTAAGGACAATGTATAGATTAACAGTTATACAGAAAAGTAAATTGGAATTCAAGGGCTCAATATATTTAAATTCATTTTCATTTCTCCTTCTTCCCCTTGGATGCACAGAAACAGTCATTAATTCTCACATTAATTCTCACACATTCAGTTCAGTTCAGTTTAGTTGGTCAGTCATGTCTGACTCTTTGCAATCCCATGAACTGCAGCGCGCCAGGACTCCCTGCCCATCACCAACTCCCAGAGTCCCCCCAAACCCATGTCCATCGAGTCGGTGATGCCATCCAACCATCTCATCCCCTGTCGTTGCCTTCTCCTCCTGCCCTCAATCTTTCCCAGCATCAGGGCCTTTTCCAATGAGTCAGCTCTTCGCATCAGGTGGCCAAAGTATTGGAGTTCCAGCTTCAACACCAGTCCTTCCAATGAACGCCCAGGACTGATCTCCTTTAGAATGGACTGGTTGGATCTCCTTGCAGTCCAAGGGACTCTCAAAAGTCTTCTCCAACACCACGCTTCAAAAGCATTTGTTCTTCTGCACTTAGCTTTCTTTGTAGTCCAACTCTCACATCCATACATGACCACTGGAAAAACCATAGCTTTGACTAGACGGACCTTTGTTGGCAAAGTAATATCTCTGCTTTTGAATATGCTGTCTAGGTTGGTCATAACTTTTCTTCCAAGGAGTAAGCATCTTTTAATTTCATGGCTGCAATCACCATCTGCAGTGATTTTGGAGCCCAGAAAAATTAAGTCAGCCACTGTTTCCACTGTTTCCCCAACTATTCTCAACAAAGAGAGAGAAATTCCCTCTCTCTCTTTTTTTCTTTTATTTTTTGGCTTCTGTGAATTCATGAATTGAAGAAATATTTACTCAGCCTTTGACTATTCTGTCTTTAAATATTTCTGCTTGGAACAATTCACCATTCCTCTGTGATCAGAGTATCCTAATTTGTATTTTGACCCTTTTCTCACAAGCTGCTTTTCCATTGCCAATTTTTTTTCTTACTTACCATTTCCTTTTGAAGATTTTTGCCAACATTTTATCATCTAGTCTAAAATCTAGCTCCTTATCCTCTCCACTCCTTATTTCTCCATTTCTACTATCCTGCTCATAGTTCCCGGGTTCAAATTTTTAGTCAGTTTTAATCAGTGCTTCTTTCTTCTCTTTCCTTTTCTTCCAAACCAAAGAGATAGTAAATCCTATTCTTCCATGATCTTATCTCTTAACACAATTTTTGCAGTGATCTGTTCTTAGTTTCTAAAATTTAATTACACAGTAGTCAGAGAATATACTCTGTATACTTTCAGTTCTTCCAAACTTGTAAGCTAGTTTAATGTCCCAGGATATGGTTGATCTTAGTGAGTTGTCCATTGACACTTGAAAAAAATTCTGTATTCTGTTGTTGAGTAAAATGATGCATAAATGTCATTTTGTTCCTGTCATTTGGTAGTTCATATGTCCTCTTGTCTATAATGATTTTCTCTCTGCTTGGTTTATCAATTACTGAAAGGGGACTGTTGAACCTCCAACTTTAACTGTGACTTTTTCTCTATCTCCTTTCCATTCTGTCAGCATTTGCTTTATGTATTTGAAGGTCTGTTATTAGGTGGTGTTAAATGTGTTCTGTAAAATACATTTAGAATTATGTGCTTTTATTGCTTTATACTTGAAATACTGTGAAATATACTCATGATGTTTGTTGATATTTCAAGTCGAAAAGTATACTATGTCAGAAATGGATAGCTGTTTCAGACTTCTTATCATTAATTCTTACACAGCATATCTTTGTCCATCCTCTGCTTTAAGAAAATATCTCATTTTCATTTGAAATGTGATTTATTTAAACTGCATATAATGGAATTTTAAATTTTTCTTTATCCAGTGTAACTTTTCCAGTCTTCTAATTGGCAGGTTTAGATTATTTATATTCAGTGTATTTATTGAATTAAACCCACAGTCTTGCTGTTTGTTTTCTTCTCATCCCATCTGATCCTTTACTCTCATCTTTTCCTGCCTTCTTCAAATTATTTGACTGTGCAAAAATTATTTGTATTTGTGTACTCACTCAACCATGTCAAACTCTGCAGCACTTATGGACTGTAGCCTGCTAGGCTCCTCTATCCATAGGATTCTCCAGGTAAGAATACCAAAGTAGGTTGTCATTTCCTCCTCCAGGGGATCTTCCTGACCCATGGATTGAACCTGAGTCTCCTGCATTGGCAAGCGGGTTCTATACCACTGTGCTGCCTGGGAAGCCCTGAGAACTTTCTAGTATTCTCCTGTATCTCCTCTGTTGGCTTATTAACTGTATCACATTTTAATAGTGGTTTCTAATAATGATGACAATATGTAACTTTACCTTATTAAAATCTATCTAAAAATAAAAGCTTATAACTCTGTAAATATTAAAAACCTTATAGAGGACTTTTGGACTCAGAGGGAGAGGGAGAGGGTGGGATGATTTGGGAGAATGGCATTGAAACATGTATACTATCATGTAAGAATCGAATCACCAGTCTATGTCCGATGCAGGATACAGCATGCTTGGGGCTGGTGCACGGGGATGACCCAGAGGGATGTTGTGGGGAGGGAGGTGGGAGGGGGGTTCATGTTTGGGATCGCATGTACACCCGTGGTGGATTCATGTCAATGTATGCCAAAACCAATACAGTATTGTAAAGTAAAATAAAGTAAAAATAAAAATTCCCAAAAAAAGTATACTTTACTTTTCCTTTCCATCCTTTTGTGATCACTGTCATATTTTTTATTTCATCATATGTAATAAAGACCATAGCACATTTTTCTCATTTTTTTGCTCTAAATATTTTTGTTTTTAAAATAATTTTTAATGAAGTAAACATTTTTTAAACATTACGTATTTATTTGGCTTTGCCAGGTCTTAATTGCAGCACATGGGATCTTTATTTGCAGCGTAATAGACTTAATTCCTTGTCCAGAGATCAAACCCGGGCCCCCTGCTTTGGGAGCTTAGAGTCTTAGCTATTGGGACACCAGGGAAGTCCCAAAGCATCATATTTTATAGTTGAGTTCCTTGTGGTGATATGAACATGCACATCTCAGATCTACTACTTCAGGAAGTGTGAATGGCTGATCAGCCCTGTCTCTGCACTCTGAAATCGATCATCACTACACTAGTACCAAGGCCATGTTCCCACTGGCTGCTCCCAGCTAAAATGACTGAAAAGAACAGGGATTTTTTTTAAGCAGGCATGTTCTTGCTAGATATGGGACTCCTCCCATGGGATTTGGCTCAAGAATTCTCTGTGCCTTACCATCAGCCTCACCAGTCTAATATCTCCCCCAGCTTCCTCTAGCTCCTGCCTCATTTGCCCTGACAGATGTTACACGTTTAACCTTATCTTGGCATCTTGCTTCACAAAGGACCTGGACTAATGCAGGAGGTAACAAGTTTGGTCCAATCAAAAATACAGTGAGATAGGGGCTAGATACTGACTTAACTCACTGTCAGGTGGGTGAAGAGATCACTATCCTGGTTCATGGACAATGCCTAGCAGACAGTGACTGCTCAGTGACTAAAGATTTCACTGTGGCTGCTTAAGAATATGCCCCTGTACAGGGACATACTGTTATAGGAGAAAATGTATAAAATAATGCAGGCTATCAATTTATCTCCAAGTTCTTTTTAATGTGTATTAAAAATGATGACTTTACTCTTACTTGAATGCGTATTTAGCATGTAGCAAGCATAGCACTTATGTTTTAAGTGGTCAATATTAAGAATTGCATTTTATTTTTTATGAGAAGAAATTTTCTATTTTATTATCCATTAATCTCTTTCTAAAAATTTTATTGAACTGCAGTTGATTGACAATATTGTATTTCATTTCTGCTATACAGGGAAGTGACTTAGTTAAATATTTCAGTTCAGTTCAGTTCAGTCGCTGAGTTGTGTCTGACTCTTTGGAACCCTATGGATTGCAGCACACCAGGCATCCTGTCCATCACCAACTCCAGGAGTTTACTCAAACTCATGTCCATTGAGTTGGTGATGCCATCTAACCATTTCATCCTCTGTTGTCCCCTTATCCCCCTGCCTTCAATCTTTCCCAGCGTCAGGGTCTTTTCAAATGAGTCAGCTCTTTGCATCAGGGGGCCAAAGTGTTGGGAGTTTCAGCTTCAACATCAATCATTCCAATGAATATTCAGGACTGACTATTCCATCTCCTTTAGGATGGACTGGCTGGACCTCCTTGCAGGCCAAGGGACTCTCAAGAGTCTTCTCCAACACCACAGTTTATTTTTTTATAAATTTATTTATTTTAATTGGAGGCTAATTGCTTTACATTATTGTATTGGTTTTGTCATACATTAATATGAATCTGCTGCAGGTGTACATGTGTTCCCCATCCTGAACCCCCTTCCCACCTCCCTTCCCATTCCATCCCTCTGGGTCATCCCAATGCACCAGCCCTGAGCATTCTGTATCATGCATCAAACCTGGACTGGTGATACATTTCACATATGATAATATACATGCTTCAGTGCCATTCTCCCAAATCATCCCACCATCTCCCTCTCCCACAGAGTCCAAAAGACTGTTCTATACATCTGTGTCTCTTTTGCTGTCTCGCATACAGGGTTATCGTTACCATCATTCTAAATTCCATATATATGCGTTAGTATACTGTATTGGTGTTTTTCTTTCTGGCTTATTTCACTCTGTATAATAGGCTCCAGTTTCATCCACCTCATTAGAACTGATTCAAATGTAATCTTTTTAATTGCTGAGAAATATCAATAACCTCAGATATGCAGATGACACCACCCTTATGGGAAAGTGAAGAGGAGCTAAAAAGCTTCTTGATGAAAGTGAAAGAGGAGAGCGAAAAAGTTGGCTTAAAGCTCAACATTCAGAAAACAAAGATCATGGCATCCGGTCCCATCACTTCATGGGAAATAGATGGGGAAACAGTGGAAACAGTGTCAGACTTTATTTTGGGGGGGGGCTCCAAAATCACTGCAGATGGTGATTGCAGCCATGAAATTAAAAGACGCTTACTCCTTGGAAGAAAAGTTATGACCAACCTAGATAGCATGTTGAAAAGCAGAGACATTACTTTGCCAACTAAAGTCCGTCTAGTCAAGACTATGGTTTTTCCTGTGGTCATGTATGGATGTGGGAGTTGGACTGTGAAGAAGGCTGAGCACCGAAGAATTGATGCTTTTGAATTGTGGTGTTGGAGAAGACTCTTGAGAGTCCGTTGGACTTCAAGGAGATCCAACCAGTCCATTCTGAAGGAGATCAACCCTGGGATTTCTTTGGAAGGAATGATGCTAAAGCTGAAACTCCAGTATTTGGGCCACCTCATGCAAAGAGTTGACTCATTGGAAAAGACTCTGATGCTGGGAGGGATTGGGGGCAGGAGGAGAAAGGGACGACCGAGGATGAGATGGCTGGATGGCATCACTGACTCGATGGACGTGAGTCTGAGTGAACTCCGGGAGATGGTGATGGACAGGAAGGCCTGGCGTGCTGTGATTCATGGGGTCGCAATGAGTCGGACACGACTGAGCAACTGAACTGAACTAAACTGAATACTCCATTGTGTATATGTACCACAGCTTTCTTATCCATTCATCTGCTTATGGATATCTAGGTTGCTTCCATGTTCTGGCTATTATAAACAGTGCTGCGATGAACATTGGGATACACATGTCTCTTTCAATTCTGGTTTCCTTAGTGTGTATGCCCAGCAGTGGGATTGCTGGGTCATATGGCAGTTCTATTTCATTTTTTAAGGAATCTCCACACTGTTCTCCATAGTGGCTGTACTAGTTTGCATTCCCACCAACAGTGTAAGAGGGTTCCCTTTTCTCCACACCCTCTCCACAATTTATTGCTTGTAGACTTTTGGATCTCAGCCATTCTGACTGAACACCACAATTTAAAATCATCAATTCTTCAGGATTCACCTTTCTTTATAGTCCAGCTCTCACATCCATACATGACTACTGGAAAAACCATAGCTTTGAGTAGACAGACCTTTGTTGGCAAAGCAATGTCTCTGCTTTTGAATACACTGTCCAGGTTGGTCATAAGTTTTCTTCCAAGGAGTAAGCATCTTTTAATTTCATGTCTTCAGTCACCATTGGCAGTGATTTTGGAGCCTAAAAAAATGAAGTCAGCCACTGTTTCCACTGCTTCCCAGTCTATTTGCCATGAAGTGATGGGACCAGATGCCATGATCTTCATTTTCTGAATATTGAGTTTTAAGCCAACTTTTTCATTCTCCTCTTTCACTTTCATTAAGAGGCCTTTAGTTCTTCGCTTTCTGCTGTAAGGGTGGTGTCATCTGCAATCTGAGGTAATTGATATTTCTCCTAGCAATCTTGATTCCAGCTTGTGCTTCATTCAGCCCAGTGTTTCTCATGATGTACTCTGTATATAAGTTAAACAAGCCGGGTGACAATATACAGCCTTGATGTACTCCTTTTCCTATTTGGAACCAGTCCATTGTTCCATCTCCAGTTCTAATTGTTGCTTCCTGACCTACATACAAATTCTCAAGAGGCAGGTCAGGTAGTCTGGTATTCCCATCTCTTTCAGAATTTTCCACAACTTATTGTGTGATCCACACAGTCAAAAGCTTTGGCATAGTCAATAAAGCAAAAATAGATGTTTTTCAGGAATGCTCTTGCTTTTTCGATGATCCAGCAGATGTTGGCAATTTGATCTCTGGTTCCTCTGCCTTTACTAAATTCAGCAGTTAAATATTTAAATATATATATATATATGTCATGAAGTCACTCAGTCGTGTCTGACTCTTTGTGACCCCATGGACTGTAGCCCACCAGGCTCCTCCATCCATGGAATTTTCTAGGCAAGAGTACTGGAGTGGGTTGCCATTTCCTTCTCCAGATATATACATGTATGTGTATATATATATATATATATATATATATTCTTTTTCATATTCTTTTCCATTATGGTTTATCACAGGATGTAGAATACAGCTCTCATGCTATGCAGTAAAACCTGGTTGTTTAGCCATCCTATCTATAATAGTTTGCCTCTCCTAACCCCAGACTCCCAGTTCTTCCCTCCCCCACCACCCTATCATGGCAGTCACAAGTCTATGAACACCATTTTGAATATCTAGTCATAGAGGGCTATTTTTTATGGGCCACCTAATTGCACTTTATAACCTGTTGAGTCCCCTTAGGTAATCAACCCATTGCATAAAGTTAAGGTTTGGTCTAGGCTGACCCAGAGGGATGGTATGGGGAGGGATGAGGGAGGGGGGTTCAGGATGGGGAACATGTGTATATCTGTGGTGGATTCATGTAATGTATGGCAAAACCAATACAATAATGTAGATTAATTAACCTCCAATTAAAATAAATAAATTTATATTTAAAAATAAAAATTAAAAAAAAAAGAATTATATGCCTTAGTACATAGTATGCTTTTGCTTTAAAACAAATTAATGGCCACTTTTTTTTATTTTACTTTAAATCATCACCCAGAAACCATGTCTCATTATATGTAACTATTATATTGTTGCTAAGAAAATGTGTTATCAAGCTTATGATATACTAGAAATTTATTGCCAAGAGTCTTGAATAATAAGTGGGTTCACAGCAGAGGTTGGAGGAGGGCATCACAGGCAGACCAACTGAAGAAAACCAAAAACCGGAAGCCCAACAAAGACTTGCATATGAAAATACTCATACATCTGTGTGTGTGTTAGTCACTCAGTCGTGTCCGACTCTTTGCGATCCCACAGACTGTAGCCCACCAGGCTTCTCTGTCCATGGAATTCTCCAGGCAAGAATACTGGAGTGGATTGCCATTCCCTTCTCCAGAGGAGCTTCCCAACACAGGAATCGAACCCTGGTCTCCTGCATGGCAGACAGATTCTTTACCGATTGAGCTACAGCAGGAGCTAGACACATACATCTGGACAAAGGCAAAAGATAGTATGGGCTGAATCACTGAGTGTATGACAGGGAGATTGTTGGAATTGTAAAGAATGATAATCACTCTTCCCACTCTCTGCACGTTCAGTAGAGAACTGAGAAATGAGACACAAGAGCCTCACAAAAGGGAAATCAAAAGATCAGCTTCATACTAGTAAAGCTAACTGGAGTATACAGCTCAGTTCTGCAGCCAAGGAGAGTTTCTCTAATTCCCTCGTTGCCTTTCCCAGGTAAGCCTGATGAACCCAGGCACAGGAAAAATGGACAACATCAGGCCTTCCCTATAAAGGGATACATGATGCCTGCTGTGTCTCTAAGTTGTGTCCGACTCTTTGCGGATACAAAGAGTCCAATCTATGGACTGTAGTCATAGACTCATACAGCCTATGGATGGTAGTCATAGACTCATACCGCCTATGGACTGTAGCCCACCAGGCTCATCTGTCCATGGGATTCTCCAGACAAGAATACTGGAGTGGGTTGCCATGCCCTCCTGCAGGGGATCTTCTTGACTCAGGGATCAAACCCTTGTCTCTTACATCTGCCTGCACTGGTAGGCAGATTCTTTACCACTAGCAACACCTGGGAAGGGACACATGAAGGAAGAGACAAGTCTTGGTCCAGGGGACAGGCCAGTCTTGTAAAGAGGCCCAAAGGGGACTGGGCCATTCATTCCCAGTTCAGTTTCACAGCTTCACCAGTCACTCCTCTCCCTTAGGGAAGAGAAATACAGGATATGGATAAAGAGAAAAGTTCCTTCCCATTCTTTACTCTCCTAGGGCATGGAGGGACAGGTACCCATTTTAGAGGAATCATCTGCTTCGGGCCAGAGAGAATTTGGCCATTTGCAGAGAAGAGGAATAATTGCTCAAACCAGGTTGCCTCTTGTGAATAAATATATAATTACTTATTTCACATATGCGCACAGTTGTATGTTAAATTCTTGCTTCCAAAGTTCCATAAATATAGCTCAGAACCACTTCACTGTTGAAACACGTACTTTTCAAATTTTCTTGAAAAAGTAACTTGAAATGTAAAGACTACAGTGTCTCAGAGACTATTCTCCTTCAGCCCAGCTGTTTGCATGTATTGGTCAGTGACCAGCCCTGTTTATAGGAACCTAGGTCATTAGGCAAATACATTAAATCAGATTTATTTGAGAAGCCTGCTTTCCCAAACCATTATTTCACTACAAGAGAAAAGGTGGACACTGCTCTAGAACAATTCACCAGCACTTCCTACTTGCAATAACATTCCTGAATTCCAAGAAGGGACAGTGCACTCTACTCTGCCATTTTTCATGTGAGGAAAGAGAGGCACAGAGATGTGCGGTTGTCGACCATAGTCTTTGGCTTACACCTGTCACTCTGTCCTGTGGGTTGTTGGAGTAGGCAAGAACACTAGAGACATCTGGATGAGGTTTTAAAAGCATTTCCTTGATTCAGAGGAAACAAAAACAGCTTTTGTCTCTGCCTCAGGATACAGAAAATGGAGGCTGGTGGAAACCACAAGTACGTGAGAGATGAAGATGGTCAGTCTAATGCTCATGACTACAGAATCCACCAGCTTATGAAAGAAGTGCCAATAAAAGAGATGTTGATGAGAAGCAGCTTAACAGCACATGCAGTGGTTGACGGTGTTTGGTCCCATTGTCACTGAGTGGGGTATTATCCCACTAGGATCTAACCCAATACAAACCAAGTATCAGCCAAGAGCAGACTTGAGGGACACATATTCCATGGTGACCTCAGGCCGGAAATAATAAGACAGTGATCACTAATGACAGAGGAGCAGAAAAAAAAGAATAGAATCTTGCACTTCAAGTTAGTGAAAATGAACTCTCTGATGCAGAATTCATTATCATTTTAAGGGAAATGACAAAAAAGATAGGAGAGATAAGAAGACGAGCTCATGAGAATGTTGAGGAGAGTATCCAGCCCAGTAAAAGTGACCAAGCTCCAGGAATGAGAAGAGTGTGAGATGGAGTTGTTGTCCATTTGTGAAACATGTAAAGATAGCCACCGTAGATACATTTCCCAGAGCCTATCTCTTCAGGGAAGTCATATCTGCAGGTAGGAGGGAAAAACCTCTTTACGGGCCAACATTCCATGACTCAGAGATGAGAATTTCTATTGCCATAACAGGAGAATGACTAGTCTTTACATAGGAGGATGCCTTCCTGTGTCTTTCTATATTTGTGAATACAACTCCCTGTTTGAAAAATGTCCCAACAGTCAGTAGCTCAGGAAGGCCAGTGACTCAGGGTGAGCTACAACTGGAGTGTGCACTGGAAACCCCAGTCTCACAGCAAAGACAGAGGCACAGCATCTGAGAGATGTTCAATAATTTCCCAGGTTGCTTAGGAAACACATCTTGAAGAAGGGATGAGAACTGGAAAGAGACCTAGAGATATCATTATCTCTGACTCCATTGTCTCAGTCACCCCCTCACCCCAGAACAAAATTAGAGCAAGAAGTACTTCCCAAACTCTCAGATTTCAGGGCTTCATGTTAGAAACAAGGACAAAGAGAGACATGGGATGCTGCCATGCAACAACTCACCCTTGTTCAGCTTAGTATTGGCAGTACGGAGTCGTACAGTCTGCTCACCCTGAAAGGAAAAAGGCTTGCATGGTGTAGGAATAGGAGTGCCCTAAGCCTGTATACTTCTTTTTCCTGTGATGTCCAGAAAACTAATACCTGCATTATCCTGGAATCAATTCTGAGCCAAAAACCATGGTTTCACATCAAGGCCTTGCCCAGATAATTCCCTCCAATTGTAGAAAGGACACATCATCTGTCCATGACACTGAGATCATAGCATGATATTTAAGGGGGTCTTCTTTTACCTGTATATACATATTAAGATCTGGCTGGAACCCAAAAACACCTCCCTCAGGTGCTCTCCTAGGAGAAGTATCTGCAAAAGAAACCAAAAGAATGTAGTTTTCACCAACAGAGCTCATTTAGACTTCTGTCCAAATTTCTATACCTGCTATCCAAGAAGAGAAGCAGGAGCCCCTCTTCCAGAGCCATAGATGGGATGCAAAGTTGACTCTAATTGGGAATCCCTTTCCTGGTTCTCAGCAAAAATGGCAAATTTCAGTAACACAATATGTGGGTTGGTTAGGGTCCTAACACACTTAACCTACAAAGCCCCTCACCACATTACCTTATTACCTTTCTCAGTAAAATTGTTTAGACACTTCAAAGCTACCAAAGACTTTGCCTTATCAAATAACAATGAAATCTGCCTCAAAATGGTTTAAAATCTGTGAGAGAAGTAAATGCTGTATTACCACTGACTCCATGGAAGCAGTAATGTGCCGTGTAGAGACAGCAGGGAAGAATCACACATAGCCATGGTGACATTTTTCTAAAGATACCTCATTTTTGGAGGCCAAGAATCCAAATACATATCCTCTATTATTTTGGCTAAGGTAGAAGTTCACTGCATGAATGATTCATGCTTTTATTCAATAATTATTCCATAATCCAATCATTTCTGCATTTGAAAAAGTATTGGAAAATTATATCCTGTTGCTGTAAAAAGTTTCCTTTAAAACATGGTGTTAACTGAATGATGGTGCATTTTTTTTTCTAGAATTTACTTTCTTCAATAATGCTATGTATTTGTTCATAAAATGACATGGAATGTAGTAAGGTTTTTATGTTATGTTTCTTGTTTTTGCATCTTAGTTGTTTTGTTTTGATTGCAGTAAGATCACTTAACATGAGGTCTGCCCTGTTAGATTTTTAAGGGTGTGATACAGCATTGTTAATTATAGGTACAGTATTGTACAGCAGGTCTCTGGAATTTATTCATCATGCCAAACTGAAACTTCATACCTATTGAAAAATTGGAGTGGGCACAACAACTTCAAATTCAAGTGGAATAGTGAATCCTTACACCTGGTGGTCTCTTGCCTAAATTTCAGGACAGTAATCAAGCCACATAGATAGGAGCTAAACCTTAGGGTCTAAGAATGCCCTGAAAACCAGGTGTGAAGTTTTCACTGGCATGGACAAATTAGATTTTAAAATACAAGTGCATCTGAACAGAAGTGTTACATTCTGGCACTGGGATACAAAGGGAGACACTGGAGGACTATATAACATTTTTTAAAGTATATATTGTTGAGACTGAACGTGGACAGAAAAGGCAGAGGAGAGAATGAGTATCAAAGGAAGATTTTGGTTTTTTTAAAATTAAGAGAGTTTTTAAAGGTAAAGTAGGATTGCATATATCCAGCAATAGAAGTCTATAGAGATGGAGATATTAAAGATATAAAAAAAAAAGATGAGGAAATTTTGAGAGAATAAAATCCCAAAGAAGATGAAAAGCAATTGACAAAATACAACATCCACTCATGCTTTTAAAGTATTTTTAGAGAATGATAGATACTTTTTTAAGATGATAAAATATGTAAAACTCAGATCAAAAGCCAGCAACTTAGTTTGAAAACCCTTGAGACATCTCTAATTAGAACTAGTACAACCAAGATACCTACAGTCTCCACTATTGCTTAACATTGTATTAAAAGTATTAGAAATGCAATTATAAATGGGGAAGGAATTAGAGGCTAAGACTCAAAAGGAAACAGCCAAAATTATCTCTGTTTACAGAAATTTAATCAGCATAATAGGAAAACCTGAGAGGAATTCCTGGAAAAACTTCTACAAAAAACGATTACATTAAAGTATAAAGTTAACATATAATTCAGTAGAATTCACATATATAAACACTAATCAGAATATAATATGAAAGCTAGAACCCTTGTTATAATAACAAAATAAAATAGAATTCTTAAGCATAAATCTAATTAGAAATGTTCAAACATAAATGAGAAAAATTACAAAACATTCCTAAATGTTACTGAAGTAGACCTAAAGAAAATGGGAAGGCATACCACACATCATGGTGAAAAGTCTGAATATCCAAAAATGTCAACCCTCTCTAAATTTACTTATAAATTTAAGATGCAATAAATAAATATGCTATGAGTTTTTTCTAGAGTTAGACAGATTAATTATAAAAGTTATGGCTTAAAATGAATATCCAGGAAAACCCTAAAAAAACTAAGAACAATACGTGGAAGGTACCTTCAAGATAGGAAAATGCTGTGAAGCTTCTATAATTAAAGCAGTGTGGTATTGGCTTATGAATAGACTTACAGACCAATGAAGCAGAATGGAAAATACAGAAATAACTCAAGAGCCTATAAAACTTAGTATGTAATGAAGGCAATAGCTCAAGCCAGCAAGGAAACGAAGGACTTTTTTTTATAAATGTGTGACAGAACAACTGGATAGCCATATGGAAAAAGATAAAGTTAGATCCATTCCTCACACCATACACTGGTACAATTTCTAAAAAGATCAGACATTCGGGTTTTTTAAAAATCATGCAAACATTATGAAAAGATTAGTGAATTTCTTTATAACCTAAGAGGAAAGAAAATATTTATAACTATGATTAAAATATGAGAAATAATAAAAAATTAAAACCTTTAAAAATTTTATATCATAAGGAAAGTCAAAAGCCAAATCACAAAATAGGGAGGAAATATATGCAACTTATATCTCAGACAAAAAACTAATATAGTTTATATACAGTCTTCCTAAAAATTTGGAAAATCAAAATCCAGCAGAAAAATGGGAGAAAGTTGTAAAAAGATCATCCATATAAGAAGTAATACCAACAGCCATTAAATACCTGAAAACATCTCCAATGTTTCTATTTATTAGAGAAACCCAAATTATAACAATGCTTAAAAACTATTTTTCACATATCAGGTTGGAAAAGTTGAAAAATTTTGAGTATATACTATGTTACAGGGACTGTAGGAAAGTGAGTACTCCATTTATTGCCGAGGGGAAAGTAAATGTCCGTTCTCCCCCAAAAGATCCACAGATTGAATACAATCCCAATCAAAATTAATCTTCTGTAAGAATGAAAAGACAAACCATGGACCATTTAGAAATCTTATGTTTAGCAAAGGACTAGAATTCAAAATATATAAAGAACCTTGACATCTCAATGAGAAAAAATAAATAAGCTACTTTTATTTAAATGGGGCAAAATTTAGATAGACATTTCACCAAAGACATATGGATGACACACGACCACATGAAAAGATGCTCATCATCATTTAATCACTAGGGAAATGCAAACTAAAACCACATTGAGATACCATGACACACCTATTAAAAATCTTTTCAATTAAAAAGTGGGCCATACCAAGTATGGTGAGGAAGTGAAGGAATTGAAAATCTTAAACACTACTCCTGAGAGTGTAAAATGGCACAACCACTTTGGAAAACTGTTTGGCAGGTTTTTGAAAAATTAAACATATACCTATCATATGATCTCACTGTTCCACTCCTGTATATTACTCAAGAAAGATGAAAGACTATGTCCATACAAAGACATATACATGGATGGTTACAAGAGTTTTGTTTATAGTAGCCCCCAAACTGAAAACAACCCAAGTGGCTATCAACAGGGGAAAGATAAACAAATGGTAGTAGTGTTTCCATATACACTAGAAGTAGTAGCAGTGGTAGTTTGTAGTATAATCATTCACTCAATGACTCACTACTCAACGACAAAAAATAATGAATTATTAATAGATGTAACAACATGGAAGAATCTCAAAATACTTAAACTAAGTGGCATAAACCAGACAAAAATGAACACATACTGTACAATTAGACTTTTAGAAAACCTTGAGAATGAAGACGAAAAGAAAACAGATCAGTGGTTACCTAGAAAGAATGGGGGAATGAAAGAGTTCCCAAAGGGACAAGACTGTGGCGATGGTTTCATGAGTGTAGACATATGTCAAAATGTATCAAAATTACATGTTAAACATTTGTTTAAAGTGTGTGCTAATTTAATTTGTTTAAATTGTATGCTAATTATGGCTTCTTAAAATCCCTTTTAAAAACATAAAAAATAAATACATGTTTACTCAACTGAAAATACTTATAATACTGCACTTTCATGCCCCAAGTGCTCCATCCCTGCAAAGTTATCAATCAAATAGAAGTAGAGATAGTATAAGCATAGGGTAGAGCCAGAAGATCAAGGGACCCAAAATGGTGACAGAGACAAAGCCGCCAGGGCTTTGTTATGTCTTCTTTCTCACTCGTATCCCTTTGCATTCCTCTTCCTCTGGCCTCAGGAAGAACAGTAAAGTAACTCTAAATAAGACACCGCACTAACTATTAGATGCAAAGCTGATAAATCAAACAGTGAAAAATAAGACCATCTGCAATCAAAAGACGGAGAAGGCCATGACACCCCACTCCAGTACTCTTGCCTGGAAAATCCCATGGACGGAGGAGCCTGGTGGGCTTCAGTCCATGGGGTCGCTAAGAGTCAGACACGACTGAGCGACTTCACTTTCGCTTTTCACTTTCATGCATTGGAGAAGGAAATGGCAACCCACTCCAGTGTTCTTGCCTGGAGAATCCCAGGGACGGGGGAGCCTGGTGGGCTGCCATCTATGGAGTCAAGTAGCACACGACTGAAGCGAATTAGCAGCAGCAGCAGCAGCAGCAGCAGCAGAGAAACGGAAACTTTTGGACATTGTTGATAGCATAAACAGTTTTACTTGAAAGGAGAAAGAGGAGACTTTCTAATGTGGATGGAAATGTTTTAGATCTTGAATTAGGTTGTGGTTACATATACATATGCAAAAGTTCAATGAGTTATACACATAATTTGTGCACTTTACTATATGAAAGTTAATTACAAAAATTTCTGTAAAGGTTTCTGCTTTCTTTCATTAACTACTTTGTACTGCATACCCCAATATAACAACCCCATTCGTAAATTCTAGATCTCCTGAGTTCAAAGAACTATTCAGTCTCATCTAAAGTACAGCCCTCTTCTGTATGTTTATTCTTCTCATTGCAGCAATATTGGCCAGAACCAAAGGGCAAAACTAACTTTTATCCAAACTTCCCTTATTTCCTAATACAATAACTTTCATAAGGGAAAATTTATAAGTAAAAATATTTCCCTAGCACTTCATTTGTCATTATTCTCAAAGAAATTTTACCACTAATGAGTTTAATGAGTTTAAACCAAAATTTTTTTCTTTTTTGAATTTTTTATATAAAGCTATATTTTCTTTCCATTAATAACACTGTGTATTTATAAATTTATCCTGAGATCAATATCTCTTTCCCATATGCCAGGCTTCCCAGATGGCACTAGTGGTAAAGATCTTGCCTGCCAGTGCACGAGACTTTAAGACATTTGGGTTCGATCTCTGGATCCAGAAGATTCCCTGGAGGAGGAAATGGAAACCCATTCCAATATTCTTGCCTGGAGAATCCCATGGACAGAGGAGCCTGGCAGGCTACAGTCTATGAGATTGCAGAGTCAGACACGACTGAAGCGACATAGTGTGTGTGCGCGTGCACACACACACACACACACACACACATTTTCCATTCAATAATACTGTGTTTTTGTAAATTTATCCTGAAATCAACATTTCTTTTCCATTTGCCTCATCATTAGAATGTGATGTCAATCAGCAGTGCCTGAAAATTCAATAGCAATTGCCTCTCCTAAAAAGCAGTAGCTTGGTGCTGCCCTGATAACTAAATATGTACCCACAGCCATCTACTTCTCTGTCCCATCCTCCAGACAATAGAAATATTACAAGAAATAAAGAAATAAAATGCAAGCCACCTGTATAATTCTAAACTTTCTGGTAGATAGTTATGTTAAAAAAATAAACAGATAAATTCATTTTAATTGTATTTTTATTCAACATAGTAGATTGAAAGTGTCAGTTCAGCATGTAATTCATATAAAAGACAATCGATGAGCTATTTTACATTAGTTTTCACATTAATTATTCTAAGATCCAGTGTGTATTTTACACTTACACCATGTCTCAATTTGGATGATCACATTTCAATTACTGGATACTGTATATGGCTAGCGGCTATTCTATTGGATAGTACAGCTCCCAGTTAACTCAGAATACAACCAAGGTACCCCTTGAAATGAAGCTCCAAATTCTGGCCCATTAGTGTTGAAATACCTCCACCCTACGTCTTTATACCCCATCAAATTACATTTCTCTCACCTGGAAGTTCTAATTCACTGAACTTTGTCCCTAGAGCTCCACTTACCAAGTCAGAGGTGCCCATCTTGCATTTATCTGAAATCTAACATACTTCCCACTCACACACTACAAAATTCATCAGAACTGATCTTGTCGTTTTGCCAAGACCAACTCAACAAAATCTTTCACCTCCTACTCTCTTTCAAAATGTGATATATTAAAATTATCCTGTAAGAAGTAGCATGAAATTATTGTGAACATATTCATAAGTTAAATGTGCTAGGTCAACAAACATGTGAAGTAGAATATTCCAAAAAGACATGAGGCAAGAAAACATGGCATAAAGAAAACAAACTAGGTTGGGATTCAAGCTGAGATTTCAGCCCCAGCTGTAGCACCAGGTAGTTCTATATTCTTGGGTAACATACATTTCTGAGTCTCCAAAGTGTGATGTATTACACGCTGGCACTGGATTAAATGATTCCAAAGTCCCATTCAACATTGAATACTCTATAATATAGCAACTATTTTTGTAAAATAAAGAAGGAAGAGGGCAAATGAGGGTGAGGGAGGATAAATCCACTTGGGAAAAAGTTAAATCTCCTTTATATATTGGACAGAATGGAAGCCCTGGAACTTGAAGTCCACACCAAATAACAACAACAATAATAACAAACATTCCAATAAAAAAATATGGGATCCTTTTTCTCAATTTCTAATATTTCTTCAAGATAACATTATTCTGTCCAAGGTTTTCTTTAGGGCAAATTTGACATCCTTATTCCTCAAGCTATAGATTAATGGATTGAACATGGGCACCACAATGGTATAGAACAAGGAGGACACTTTGCCCTGATCAAGAGGTAAAATAGAAGGTGGTTTGAGGTACATAAAAGCTCCTGACCCAAAGAAAAGAGAGACTACAAGTATGTGGGAACTGCAAGTACTGAAAGCCTTGGACCTTCCCTCAGTGGAGCTTATGTGGAAAATGCTAGAAAGAATAAAACCATAAGAGATAAAAATGGTCACAATGGGCACACCAATGCCAATGGTCACAACAATAAAGACTACCAGCAAATTTACATCAGAGCTGTTACAGGAGAGCTCAAGGAGGGGAATGATGTCACACATATAGTGATTGACAAGGTTGTCACCACAGAAAGTCAAAAATACTATATTTCCTGTATGGGCCGTAGCCCCAAACACTCCCATCCCATAGACCCCCAACAAAAGGAGTAAACACACCTGAGGAGACATGGTGACCGTGTACATCAGTGGCATACAGATGGCGACATAGCGGTCGTATGCCATTGCCGACAGGATGAAGGATTCAGAAAAGACAAAGAAACAGAAGAAAAAGAGCTGAGTCATACACCCTGCATAGAAAATGAAGTTCTTCTCTGAGATGAAGCTTGTCAGCATTTTAGGGACAATGGCAGTAGAGAAACTAAAATCTATGAAGGACAAGTTGAAGAGGAAAAAGTACATGGGAATATGAAGGTGAGAATTCAGTCCAATCAAGGTTATCAAGCCCAGGTTCCCCGTTACAGTGACCATGTAGAAACACAGAAACAGGAAGAAGAGGGGCATCTGGAGTACTGGCTGATCTGTTAAGCCTGTGAGGATGAACTCTCTCACAGAAGAGGTGTTCTCTTCAGCCATTCTCCTCTAGAAGAATCTGTGAGGGAAAAAAAAGAGTTGTTCAGAGAAAGAGGAAAAAAATCCTTCTTGAGAATGGCACTTGAACTGAGGGATTTTTGAACTTCAGGAAGACGGCATTTCTTCATACCTACTCTCTCTTCATGGTCCCCAAGTGCCATGAACCACCCTAGTAACTCTCTGTGGGTGAAATTTGCTTTCAGAGTAAAGGCTGATACAACCAAGGAGAGTCCATGAACTCATCTGGCCACCTTTTCCTGTACCCTTTCTGTGCACTTCCTCCCCTCCACAGCCCTTGGTCAAGTATGTAAGGCTTGGGTCCCTTCTCTAGGGTTACTCTTGAGACATGGAAGCCATTCGACCCTGCCTAGACCTTCCACCTTGGGTCTCAAACTGAGCAGAGCAAGATGATGAGGTCATGTGCCCAGGGTCTTTGGATGGAATGGTTGTGAAATTATAATGTGATGATAATAATAATGATGGTTTCCCAGGTGGCTCAGTGGTAAAGAATCCACCTGTCAATGCAGGAGGCACAGAAGACATGGATTCCATCTCTGGGGCAGGAACATCCCCTGGAGGGGGAAATGGCAATCCATTCCAGTATTCTTGCCTGGAAAATTCCATGGACAGAGGAGCCTGGTGGACTGCAGTCCAGGGGTTGCAAAGAGTCAGACAGGACTGAGCATGAACACATGCACTAATAATAATGGAGTTGTAATGCAAAGTTATCTATAAACTTTAAGAAAAAGAAAAGAAACACTTACAGCTCTAACTGTGGGATAGGTATTGTTCTAAATGCTGTGTAGCATTATAGTTATCTCCATGTAACAGATGAGGACACTGGACTTAACGTGACTTGCACAAATCCCAGTAGTAACAGAAGGTGAACTTAGGTGGTCTGGATCAGAGCATGAACTTGTAACCTCTCTGCCACAGGACAGATCAGGTCAGGCAGACACCCACTCACCCTTCAGCTTGGAGTCATAGTTCTGTGCTTCTGCTGGCTCTCATCCATCTCTTTCATGCAACTCAAATGCCCTGGTGAAAAGAAGGTGAAAATTCAGAGTTCAGATGCTTCTGCTTCTGCTTCTCAACTTTAAGGATCAAAACCTCTAGTTTATCTTGCTTCTCTTGCTGAGCAGAAGGACATGGTCTCTGACTGTGGTTTTGCCCTGAGCCTCCTATCCAGCCTCCAGAGATGAAGTAGCATCCTTTCCTTATATCTAAAGATAACAGGAAACTGAAGACTTTTATTCTGGATCAGAGATCTCAGTTGACCTCATTACAAGAAACTCCCTTGGGATTACAGCTCCAAGAGACCACCTTCCCCAGGGAATAAGAAATGTTTATTTACATCTCTGATCATGCTTGACAAGGCTTTTAATGACCTATTCTTTTATTCAGGATACATCTTTTTAAGAACAAAGAAGAGCAAAGCAGTGTGGGAAAAATAATTCTTAAGACTTTGTATCGGGCACTGACTGGGTTCCAGAAATCTCATTGGAAGGACCCAAAGTAACACACAAATAATTTTGTCTCATTAATTCCTCATGACAACTTTTTAATGTTAGACCTATTTATCTTCACTTTAAAAGTGAAATGGGCACACAGCTTGTAGAATCTTAGTCTTAACTCAAATCCCAGAATCTTAACTCAAACTCTGGTCTCTCCAACTCCAGACTTCACAGGGGCCAAGGACATCGTGCTTATTGTATGTTACTGACAGCAACCAATTTGTCTCTAGACATCAGGCCTGGCTACTGTAAATTGTGCACATTCTCAAACAGTTTTCAGGAAGGAATTTCATTCAAATAGAGACTAAAGAGGCAAGTTGTGCTCTGCATCTCTTACCGGGAGCTTCTATATACTAAGGATAACAGGTTTTATAGCCAAGAAATAAATCTTGATATGGGGAAACTTGAGGTTTGATGTGCAGTGGCTTAGAGAAGTTTTGGTTCTGGGATAATGACAGAAGTCCTCTTACAAAAGTTATGAAAACAAAGCACAGAGGCAGAAGTCTTCCTCCAGGCAAGTCTAACTAAAAGCACTGCACCCAGGCCGTGTGTGGTTATGGGTTTGTGCACATACATCAGTGAGGACCTACTCACCCTTAGCTAAGATTTAGCGATGATGGTGCTTTATCTTTCTGATATGCATTTAGAATTTTCCGCGTCCCAGACTAACCCTAATGAATCTCAATCCCACTACACAAAAGTTGAAAATGAAGAAAGATAATTCATTAAAATGAAATTAAAATAGGCTCTCCTTGAGATCCAAGTGCAAAGAAGATATGGGGTGGGGAGAGTTTCTCAGAACACTCTAGGGGGATTTGTTATTTCAGAGAGAGTTGCCGTGGCAACCTGATTCCCAAATGTATCTTAAGCAGCGCTCCTCTGAAGCTGTGTTACCTGATGCTTCAGTACAAGCAGAAAGTAAAATCAAAAAGAAAAGATAAAAAGCCATTTTGTTTTTCTATTTGTATGCACAATTGCACTCATCTCACATGCTAATAAAGTAATGCTTAAAATTCTCCTAGCCAGGCCTTGGCAGTACGTGAACCGTGAACTTCCAGATGTTCAAGCTGATTTTAGAAAGGCAGGGGAGCCAGAGATCAAATTGCCAACATCCACTGGATCATCGAAAAAGCAAGAGAGTTCCAGAAAAACATCTATTTCTGCTTTATTGACTATGCCAAAGCCTTTGACTGTATGGATCACAATAAACTGTGGAAAATTCTGAAAGAGATGGGCATACCAGACCACCTGACCTGCCTCTTGAGAAATCTGTATGCAGGTCAAGAAGCAACAGTTAGAACTGGACATGGAACAACAGACTGGTTCCAAATAGGAAAAGGAGTACATCAAGGCTGTATATCATCACCCTGCTTATTTAACTTATATGCAGAGTACATCATGAGAAATGCTGAGCTGGAAGAAGCACAACCTGGAATCAAGATTGCTGGGAGAAATATCAATCACCTCAGATATTCAGATGACATCACCCTTATGGCAGAAAGTGAAGAAGAACTAAAGAGCCTCTTGATGAAAGCGAAAGAGGAGAGTGAAAAAGTTGGCTTAAAGCTCAACATTCAGAAAACGAAGATCATGGCATCCAGTCCCATCACTTCATGGGAAATAGATGGGGAAACAGTGGAAACAGTATCAGACTATTTTTCTGGGCTCCAAAATCACTGCAGATGGTGATTGCAGCCATGAAATTAAAAGACGCTTACTCCTGGGAAGAAAAGTTATGACCAACCTAGACAGCATATTCAAAAGCAGAGACATTACTTTGCCAGCAAAGGTCCATCTAGTCAAGGCTGTGGTTTTTCCAGTGGTCATGTATGGATGTGAGAGTTGGACTATAAAGAAAGCTGAGAGCTGAAGAATTGATGCTTTTGGACTGTGGTGTTGGAGAAGACTCTTGAGAGTCCCTTGGACTGCAAGGAGATCCAACCCAGTCCATCCTGAAGGAGATCAGTCCTGGGTGTTCATTGGAAGGACTGATGCTGAAGCTGAAACTCCAATACTTTGGCCACCTCATGTGAAGAGCTGACTCATTTGAGAAGACCCTGATGATGGGAAAGATTGAGGCTAGGAGGAGAAGGGGACGACAGAGGATGAGACTGTTGGATGGCATCACCGACTCAATGGACATGGGTTTGGGTGGACTCCGGGAGTTGGTGATGGACAGGGAGGCCTGGCGTGCTGATCATGGGGTCACAAAGAGTGGGACAGGACAGAGCGACTGAACTGAACTGAGTAGTACTGTCACCTGTCCAAAACCTGAATCTCTGAAAAATGTCTTCCTCTTCTATTTATTTCTAACTTACAAATTATATATTATACATGAAATATCACAGGGCAAGTGAAGATTTACACATGATAAAATGTCTGCAAATATGTCTCATTCGTGCGCATTAGCTCTCAGACTTCTGGTTGTTCATCGGAGTTGTACAAGCATGGGCCCAAACCAATCCCTACCTGTCATAGAATTGTTTCCTTTGTTATGCAGAAGCTTTTAAGTCTAATGTAGTCCCATTTTATTATTTTTGATTTTGTTGTTTATACTTCTAGTGTCATAGCCAAAAAAAAAAAAATCATTGCAAGAGCAATGTCAAGGAGTTTCTTCGCTTTATTTTCTTCTAGAAGTTTTATGTTATCAGGTCTTATCTTTAAGGTTTTAAAGTTAAAATTAATTTTTGTGCAAGGTGTAAGAGAGTGGTCCAATGTCATTGTTTTGCAGTATTTATTCAGTTTTACCAGTAACACTACTTGAAGAGACCATCCTGTCCCCATTGGCTCCTGACTCACTTACCAATTTTAGTTGACTTTGTATGCAAGGGGTTAATCCTGGGCTCCCTTGCATTGGTCAATATGTCTATTTTTATGCCAAAACCATACTGTACATACTATCAATTTGTAGTATATTTTGAAATCAGGAAACAATCAGGAAATTCTTCTTTCTCAAGATTGCTTTGGCTACTTGAGGTCTTTTGGTGTTTCCATACAAATTTTAGAATTTTTTTCTATCTATGTGAAGAATGCCATTATACTTTTGACAGGGTTCTGTTGAATCTGTAGATGACTATTGCTGCTACTGCTACTGCTAAGTCACTTCAGTCGTGTCCGACTCTGTGCGACCCCATAGACGGCAGCCCACCAGGCTCCCCTGTCCCTGGGATTCTCCAGGCAAGAATACTGGAGTGGGTTGCCATTTCCTTCTCCAATGCATGAAAGTGAAAAGTGAAACTGAAGTCGCTCAGTCATGTCCGACTCTTCGCGATCCCATGGACTGCAGCCTACCAGGCTCCTCCGTCCATGGGATTTTCCAGGCAAGAGTACTAGAGTGGGGTGCCATTGCCTTCTCCAATAGAGGACTATAGGTGGTATGAATGTCTTAACACTATTAATTCTTCCAACCCATGAATGCAATGGTATACCTTTTCTTTTGTTTCTTTGATTCCTTTCAACAGAGTCTTGTAGTTTTCATTATACAGATCTTTCACTTCCTAGGTTAAGCTTATTCCTATATATTTTATTGTTTTGATGCTATTGTAAATGGGATAGTTTTATTCTTTTTCAAGTATGTATCAAAATTCACTTGTTTCTGTATATTAATTTAATATCCTAATATCCTGAAACTTTACTGAAATTGTCAATTAGTTTCAAAAACTTGTTGGTTGACTTTGGGATTTTCTATACACAAAATCATATCATCTGCAAATAACAACACTTTTACTTCTTTTCTGATTTTAATGTCTTTTATTTATTTGTCTTACCCAATTGCTCTAGCTAGGATTTAAGTTCTGTATTGAATAAGAGAGGTGAGAGTAGGCATCCTTTTCTTGTTCCTGAAATTAGAAAGAAATCTTTCAATTATTCTTCTCTGAGTGTGTTAACTGTGATTTTGTTATATACTGTCTTTACTATGTCATTCTATACATAATTTATTGTGTCATCATGAAAGGATGTTCTATTTTGTCAAGTGCTTTTTCTGCATCTACATTGATGTGCATGTGATTTTTATCTTTCATTCTATTAATGTGATATATTTCATTTCCTGATTTGCATATGCTATGATGTTGTGTGTTTCTAGGAATTTGTCCACGGCGTCTGTGTCGCCTAGTTTATTAGCGTAAGTGTGCCGTTTCTCAGTCATGTCTGACTTTCTGTTACCCCATGGACTGCAGCCTGCCAGGCGCCCCTGTCCATGGGATCTTCTAGGCAAGAATACTGTAGTGGGTTACCATTTCCTCCTCCAGGGGACCTTCCCAACCAAGAGTCTGAACCCTTGTCTCCTGTGTCTCCTGCACTGGCAGGTGGATTCTTTACCGCTTAGCCACCTGGGAGCAGACACTAATAATATGCTCTTAGGGTCCTATGTATTTCCACAGTATCATTTGTAATGTCTTTGCTTTCATTTCTAATTTATTTGTTTGATCTCTTTTTTCTAAATTAACCTAGCTAAAGATTTATCAGTTTTCCTTATTTTTTCAAAGAACCAGCTCTTAGCTTCACTGAACCTTTCAATTATTTTCACTGGTCTCTATTTCATTAATTTCCACATGGATCTTTATCATTACAGGCCCTCTGCTAATTTGGGATTTAATTTGTTCTTCTAGTCTTTTGAGTGGCAATTAGGCTGTTTATTTGAGATCTTTTTAATTCCTTTTTATTGAAATATGGTTTATTTACATTATTATATTAGTTTCAGATATGTAACATAGTGATTCAATATTTTATAGATTATATTTCATTCAAAGTTATCACAAAATAATGGCCATATTTTCCTGTGCTGTAAAATATATCTATATGACGTATTTTATATGTGGCAGTTTGTGTCTCAATCTCCTACTCCTATATTGCCCCTCCCCCTTTCCTCTTCCCATGGGTAACCACTAGTTTGTTCTCTGAATGTGAGTCTGTTTCAGTTTCAGAGAAATGTTTTGAATCTATTTCTGTGTTGTTATATACATTCAGTTGTTTTGTTTTCTTAGATTACACATATAAGGGATAGCATAGAGTACTTGTCTTTGTCTGACTTATTTCAATAAACATAATACACTCCAGGTCCATCCATGTTGTTGCAAATGGTAGCATTTCATTCTGTTTATGAGTAATATTCCACTGTGCATATATAAACAAGCAAATATATATATTATATATATCACATCTACTTTATCCATTCATCTTCTTATGTATCTAATTTCTTAATATATGTATTTATTGCTATAAACTTTCCTCTCACAGTTGTTTTTGCAGGGTCCCACAGGCTTCCCCCAGTGGCTCAGTCAGTAAAGAATCTGCCTGCAATGCAGGTGCCCCAGGTTTGATCCCTGAGTGGGGAAGATCCCCTGAAGAAGGAAATGGCAACCCACTCTAGTATTCTTGTCTGGAGAACCCCATGGACAGAGTAGCCTGGCAGGCTACAGTACAGGGGGTCACAAGGAGTCAGACACAACTGAACAACTAAGCAGCAGCATGAAATTTGATATGTTGCTTCCATTTTCATTTGTTTCAAGATAATTTTTCTCTTTTGACTTTTTTCTTTGACCCATAGTTGCTCAGAAGTATGTTGTTTAGTTTCCACATATTTTAGATTTTCTAACTTTCCTCTTGTTATCAATTTCTAGTTTTATACCACTGTATTCATAAAAGATAGTTTGTATAATTTCAGTGTTAATTTTGCTAAGATTTGTTTGGTGTCATATCATATGATATATTCTGGAGAATGTTCCAGGTGTACTTGAGAAGAATGTGTATTATGCTGCTGTTGGATTGAATGTTCTGTATACATCAAGATCATTTGGTTCAAAGAACAGTTCCATTCCAATCAACATGTTTTCATGTTGATTTTATGTCGGGAAAACCTATTCATTGCTCCCAAGGAAGCGTTGAAACCCCTTACTATTATTGTATCGTCTGTTCAGTTCAGTTCAGTTCAGTCGCTCAGTCACGTCCGACTCTTTGCGACCCCATGTATTGCAGCATGCCAGGCCTCCCTGTCCATCACCAACTCCCGGAGTTTACTCAGACTCATGTCCATCGAGTTGGTGATGCCATCCAGCCATCTCATCCTCTGTCTTCCCCTTCTCCTCCTGCCCCCAATCCCTCCCAGCATCAGAGTCTTTTCCAATGAGTCAGCTCTTCTCATGAGGTGGCCAAAGTATTGAAGTTTCAGCTTCAGCATCAGTCCTTCCAAAGAACACCCAGGACTGATCTCCTTTAGAATGAGTATTTGCCTAAAAATTGTAGGTGCTTTGATGCTGAGTGAATATATATTAATGGTTATTATATCTTCTTGATGTAATAACCCCTCTATCATTATGTAATGACCTTTCTGTCTCTTGTTATCATTTTTGGTTGAACTCCATTTTGTCTGATATATGTGTGACTATTCCTGCTTTCTTTTGGCTTCCACTTGCTTGAGCATCTACTTCCACCCTTTCACTTTGAGCCTATGTGTGTCTTTAGAGCAGAAATGAGTGTTCTGTAAGTAGCATATAGTAAGGTTTTAGTTTTTATCCCTGGTTACCCAAAAAAACTACATAAAATGCCTCATAGATAAAACAATCTATTTTATGCTGATAGAAACTTATCTTCATTCTCCAAAGACATCACCCTTTTACCTCTCCTCTGCTGACAAGGAAGCTGGTATTTCTACTGCCAAAAGTTTGGTCCCTTGCAGAGTTGCTCTAGGGAATATGCCCGCCTTGATGAGTTCCTTCCTTGCCTCTGCATCAAAAATCATCTTTATCTCATATCAGTGGCTTTCAGCATCTCCTGTCCAGCAGGCTATAGTGTCATCAAACATTTTCACAATATGCTTTACAGAAAAAGAAAATGAAGTAATACATTTTAGATACTAAAAAAATTAAACATGAATGAAGGATGATTAATTTTGATATAGCCAATCTGATTTAAAATATAAAGGCTGCAGACAAACTACTATTAACTGATAAAAACTCAGGGGATCTTGTTACAATGGACAAATTTTACTAAACAGACATGCGTAGCATTAAGTACTGTTTTTTACCTTTAAATCTAAGAAGGGTCATTGCCAGGGGTTGGGCTTGAGGAAAATGAAGGTACAAATTTTCAATTATAAGATGAATAAGTTCTGCAGATCATATGTAGACCTTAGTGCCTATAGTTAATAATATTGAATTGCACACTTAAAATTTGCTAATAAAATAGATTTTAAGTGCCCTCAGCACAAAAAAAGGTAACCATGTGAGATAATGGACATGTTCATTGACTTGATTGTGGCAATCATTTCACAATATATATGTATGTCAAATCATCACACTGTACACCTAAAAACTCACATGTACTTAAATGTATATAATCTTTGTCATTTATATCTCAATAAAACTGGAAAAAATTAAAAAACAGAAAAACTTAGCAAGGTTAATTACCAAAACATAAAAACGTATTTTCTAGTTCAATGAAAAAAAGCAATTAACTACAATTTTTGAAGTTTCATTTACCACTAAAATATTGTAAAGTAATTAGCCTCCAATTAAAATAAATAAATTTGTATTTTAAAAATTTTAATAAAGTTTCATTTTTACTAAATTCAGTGAATTTGTTTATAGAGAAATGTCCCCAAAAAGATATAAAATAAAATCTTTGCATAATAAAGACTATAAATATAGTTCATTATGTAAAGATGAAAACTAATTATGAATATTAACCAGGATGGTAGGGACTGATGGCAGAGGCAATGAGGTTGGTGAAGGTGATGAAGATGGTAATGACTGAAGTGGTGATGGTAATGATGATGATGCTAAAAGTGTCTTAGTGTTGACATTAAGCACCAAACTTACCAGGCTACAGATAACTCTCCCATTAGAAGAAAAATTAACACACCTGGGAGGTAAAACATCTTTCATAGTGCAAATGGAAACCCAGACTAATTGCTCATTCAACAAGGACCCAGTCTCTGGAGCAACTGCATTCCAGGAGAGTCTACCTGTATAAGCATACTCAGTGCTCCCAATTTCAGTGACCCGTCTCTGTGACTTTGTTGATCCCTTTGACTGGAAATAGATGTAAAAATTTTAGTTTTCTATTTTGTGATTTTTATTTCTTGATTGCTGAAAACAAAGTACCTCCTAAGAATTTCAGGTAACAGTGTTCCAGTTTTCCTCAACACATGTATTCAATTATAGTTTTAAGGCAATTGTGTATACGATAAGGACAAGATATCATCCATGAATTCCCATTTCTACTACCGACCTTTTTATATACTATTTCTCAATCATATATCCCCCTTGTCTCAGTGCTTTTTCCCCAATTGCAAAGGAAATATATTTCTCTTCATAATTCTATTTGTTGTCATTAGCAGCAATTTTGAGCTTCTCCTGGGGTGATAAAACTAGTGGTAAGATTTTTAGCTACTAACTAGAAATTCTGCAATCATTTATAAATTAGCTAGAAGATTACAGGAATAAAATTTAAATTCTTATTTTTTATTCATTAGAAAAGACGTTCATGTCAAGAGGCAGGAAACAAAATCTCTGCTTTGTAACAATATTCTGTTTTATAAGGAACTCTGATTGCTGACAGTGATACATTTTTGTGGATTTTCTGTTACTTACCATTTTAGAAGACTTCCGATTTGAGGGGATATGTAAGATATCTTTTAAATCTACTGTCACTCTCTAGATAAAATTTGTTTATCTCTTTTCTTTTAAAAATTGAAATACAATTCAAAATTGTAACTCTTACTAGTTACTAAGAAGTTTACTACCTCACTGTCAGTAATTTAAGTTATAAAGTTTAAGATAATGCAGGTTATCTTATCTTCAATACCAAAATGAACACAAGTAATATTATTGCTGTTGCTGAGCAAGTGAGTCAGTGTCTTTTAACGCTGCAAAACAAACCAGGTTACAAACCAACATGTGTAGTAGGCTCATTTTTACTAAAAAAAGAAACATATATATTAATGCACATATATGTTAATGCATATATGCATAGAAAAATATCTAGTGGAACATACATAGCAATTTTAGATTTTCAGTCATTAGAATAAATGAGTTGATTTTTCTTATCTGTATGCTTACTTTTCTATAGTACAGATATATTGCTTTTCTAATTAAAAAAAAAATTCTGGAAATACAGCAATAAGATCCCTCCTTGGCCTTAATGTACTAAATTAAGTTTACTTAAAATATGAAGTGCCACAAGGACATAAGTTAGAGCAAGACAGCTGGAAATCAAAACAAACAGATGGTCACAACTCCTGGGTTCTGGGTTCTTGGGTGAATTGTGCAACTTGAGTTATGTTTCCTAGAGCAGAGGTTTGCAAGTGTTTCCAGGAAGGATGAGACAGTAAATATTTCAGGCTCTGCAGTCCTTAGGATCTCTGTGGCCACTACTCAGCTCTGTCATTCTACCACGAAAGCAGCATCAACGAAGCGTAAAGGAATGAACATGGCTTCGCTCCAGTGAAACTTTATCACAAAAACAGGCAGTGAGCTGGATTTGACTAAGTTTTCTGAAGCCTGTCCTGGAGAGTATTTAATATTATGTAGCATCTGTCTCCCTTGTTTTTTCTACGCTCTCCTCATACTTAGAAACGAAGAGTAAACCTCAATATTGTGCAGCTGCAACATTGCCACAGACGTGTAATTGTGTGGATTTATAAGCCTACAGACCAAGGGAGAGGAAAGAGCATACAGATTTAAAAACAGCAGAATTAGGTTCAAGTTTCAAGTCACCACTGGTAAGTTTTGGGACCCTGGGGGAAGCCTTAAAACTTCTGCACATCAACCTGGCACTAATACAGTGTGTGTTAGTCACTCAGTTGTTTCCAACTCTTTGCAACCCCATGGACTGTAGCCCACCAGGCTCCTCTGGCCATGGAATTCTCCAGGCAAGAATACTGGAATAAGAAGCTTTTCCCTTCTCACTTAATGAGAACCTACTGTTTAGCCCAGGGAACTCTACTCAACAGTCTGTGGTGACATAAATGGGAAGGAAATCTTAAAAAGAGTGAATATATGTATACAAATAACTGATTCACTTTGTTCTACAGCAGAAACTAACAACACTGTAAAGCAGCTATACTCCAATAAAAATGTATTTCAAAAAAATGAATGGTACCTCAGTTCCACTGAAGTCCAGCAGGACCCGATTCTAGAAGTTCATTAACTGACTAAGTTCAGTGCTCATGAAAGTTGATGCTTCCTTGTAAGATAAGTGCATTATCTCTGTCCTTCCATGAGTTTTACTTTCAAATGCTCCAGAAAGTTTCTTCCTTTCCTTCCCTATTCTGTAATTGGCCCTCACAATTTGTTGTAAGAATTCAAATTGTACCTAACACAGTCTGTATTATTGTTTTATTGTTCAGAGAGAAATAAATGACCCTTTTGAGTATTCAAAAAAAGAATATTTGAAAGTAAAATGTTTACATAATTTGCTTCAGATCACATAGTGAAAGTCAAGGTTGGAATTTAACCTCGCTGTGTATGACTTATGAGTCTACAGCTACTACCACACTAAATGTCAAATATAATATTTTAACACAATTATGTCTTTTATATAAAAATACAATCCATAATATATTAATTCCTCCAGTAAAAACCATAAGGAAAGACAGTATTTCAATCAAGTTTTAAAAAGTAATGCATCACATAGTTTAAAATTCAAATGCTACTAAAAGAGTAGTCAAGAAAACTAATGGTTACCTTTCCCAAGCAGCCCCACGTCCACTCTGCTATCCAGAGGAAACCACTTTCAAGTATGTTTCCTCTGGTATTCACTTCTGTGTTTCCCCATTATATGCTTACCGTACACTTTGAGGATTTTATTATTTTAGAACATTATTCATGGCCTGAAATAGGGTCTAAGTCATAATGCATGCTAAGTCACTTTAGTTGTATCCAATTCTTTGCTACCCTATGGACTGTAGCTTGCCAGGCTCCCCTGTCATGGGATCTCCAGGTAAGAATACTGGAATGGGTTGCCACGTCCTCCTCCAGGGGATCTTTCCAACTCAGAGATCAAACCCACATCTCTTACTACATCTCCTGCATTGGCAAACAAGTTAGTTATCGCTAGCACCACCTGGGAAGCCCCTAAGTCATAATGGTTATTAAAAAATATTTCTTGAATGCATTACCTCCACTTAATGTAGATGTAGAATTATCTAACACTCCTCCACCTCAGTACCCCTCCCTATTCTCCCAAAACACTTATAATATAATTTTTGGTTCTCAGTACTTCACCAGATTAGAACTATGATAATGCAGACTTCCTTATCATACTTAATTCTGCAGAGAATCATCACTGCAGAGACAAATATTTACTTTGGATTGTGTTTCCTTATTTGTACTACTTGTAAGTTTTCTGGAATCGTAATAATTGCCCAATAATAAGTACCTCTCTTTTATATTTTCACATGCTCCATAGAATCTAAGTACTCATTACTATTATTTTCCAAACTTCCAAATAGTTGAGACAATCCACCAACTTCATTTCTCTACTGAAGGCCTCCACGCTCTGTTCTTTCTGGACTTACTCTCCTAGAGCTCCCTTTGCAGCTCTCTTGTGTTGAGTCCTCTCTATCCCAAGTCCCTGTCTTCAGATGCCTCATCTGAAGATGAGGTGAGATGCCTCATCTCAGACCTGCTTTTTGTATTTTGTTTATGACTCTCCCCTCTCTCGTCTCTCTCTTGCTCTCCCTTTGGCTAGACATTTTTCCTTTACTGATATTTTCAGACTGTTTTCATTTCATTGATTTCTTTCTACTGTTTACCTATTTCCTTGATTTGTATGTTTATCTGTATTTTTTCCTTAATTCTGATTATTTTGTAGTTTATTAGGGTGGAAACCTAGATTAATGATTTTAGAATTTTCTTCTGTTCTAAAGTGTCACTTAATGACAAGTTCCACTATTAGAATTGTTTTAGCAGCATTCCAAAATTTTTTATTGATTTATCTTCTTGTTCATTCAGTTCAAAATGTTATTTTCTAATTTAATTTGTGATTTCTTCTTAGACCCATGTTTAATTTTCAAGTATATGATAATTTTCTAGATATCTCACCATAAATTATTTGTAGTTTGTTTTGATAAACGTTCATACCATATATGATTTCAACTTTTATAGGGTACTGTGGTTTGTCTTAAGGCTTCCCAGGCAGCTCAGAAGTAAAGAATCTAAATGCCAAAGCAAGAGACTAGGATTTGATCCATGGGTCGGGAACATCCCCTCAAGAAGGAAATGGCAACTCACTCCAGTATTCTTGCCTGGAGAATCCCATAGACAGAGAAGCCTGATGGGCTACAGTCCATGGGTTCACAAAGAGTCAGACATGACTGAGCGCACACATGCATGTGGTTTGATTATTCAGAATAGGCGCTATCCTGAAAAGTGCTCCATGTATACCTGAAAGATTGTGTATTCTGGGTGCAGTGTTCCAAAAATGTCAATTTGTGAGTTTCTGTGTTGTTACTTACTTTTCTACTAGATCTATCAACCAATTAAAAAAAAAAAAAAAGACTATTGCAATCTTGAACCAATGGTGGACTTTTATGCTCTCCTTTCAGTTCTGTCATTTGGGTTCACGTGTTTTGAAACACTGTTAATAGGTAAAATTCTTTGTGAGTTTCATGTCACCTTAATGAATTGACTTATCATTATGAAATGCCCCTTGTTATTGCTAGTAATATTTCTTGCTTTGAGGTCTGCTTTTATTAATGCTGATATAGTCAGTCTGGCTTTCTTTTGATTGATATTTGCATTGTATATTTCTTCCATACTTAAAGTTTTAAGGCATGGCTTAAAACATGGCATGGCTTCCCTAGTAGCTCAATTAGGAAAGAATCTTCCTGCAATACAGGAGACCCAGGTTCAATCCCTGGGTCAGAAAGATCCCCTGGAGAAGGAAATGGCAACCCACTCCAGTACTCTTGCCTGGAGAATTCCTTGGACAGAGGAGGCTGGCAGGCTATAGTCCATGGGATCACAAAAAGTCAGACATGACTGTGCAACTATGTTCATCTATATTTAAACTGGATTTATTGGTAAAGAGTTTAATTGGGTAATACTTTTTATCTAGTCTAACAAAAATTTGCATTTTAATTAGAACATTGAAGATCTTTCCATTTAATTCAGTCATCAGTGTGGTTGAAATTAGGTCTACCATCTTGCTACTGGTTTTCTACTTCTACCAATTGCCCTTTATGACATTTTTTCTTTGACTCTTCTGTACTAGTTGAGTGCTTTGATGGTTATATTTTATCTCCACTATTGGATTATTAGCTGTAGCTCTTCCTTTTACTATTACTTAGACGTTGTTTTAGATGTTACAATATTTATTCTTTCTCAGTTTGTCCAACTGGAGGGTAGCATGGAAAATTCCTACAGGCACTTTCTACAGGTAAGCTGATGTAGTCACTGGGCTCATGATGTATTTTTCCCTCCTCTAAGGAATCATTTTGGTGCTGCCTGTGTTCAAGTGTTTGAAAATAGCTGTTTCGTATATGTTATCTGATCTTCTAGTTGTTTATGGTGTAAATACCGTTCTTGTATGAGTTCACCTTTTGTGGGGGGAAGTGGAAGTCCATACATTAACTTTTTTTTTCCACAACAAAGCCAGCTCTAGATCCAGATTACCTGGTTTCTATTTCAACTGTCTTCTCATGATAGATACCTTGTCCGAGCTTTAAATTCATTCATTAGAAATGAATGAATTTCCCTGGTCATTCATTATAATGAATAATACAATGACAATATCTTTATTTTCACAAAGTTTATACTCCAGTGAACATCAACCCAATATGTTCCCTACCCATGTATAAATTATATTCTCTCTTGTTACACATGGACTTTCCTAGTTGCTCAGATGGTAAAAGCATCTGCCTACAATGAGGGAGACCCAGGTTTGATCCCTGGGTTGGAAAGATCTCCTGGAGAAGGAAATGGCAGCCCATTCCAGTATTCTTGCCTGGAAAATCCCATGGACAGAGGAGCCTGGCGGGCTGCAGTCCATGGGGTCTCAAAGAGTCAGACATGACTGAGCAACTTCACTTTCACTTTCATGTCTTGGCCATTATAAATACTGCTGCTATAAATATTGGGTTGCATGTATTTTTTAAATTATATTTTCCTCCACATATATGCCTAGGAGTGGAATTGCAGGCCATATGGTGGCTTTGTTTTTAGTTTTTACGGAACCTCCATACTGTTCTCCATAGTAGCTGTACCAATCTACACTCCACCAACAGTGTAGCATGGTTCCCATTTCTCCAGTGTGTATTATTTACAGACTTTTCGATGACGGCCATTCTGATGGGTATGAGGTGATACCTCTTTGTAGTTTTGACTTGCAATTCTCTAATGATTAGCAATGTTGGGCATCTTTTATGTGCTAGCTGGCCATCTGTATGTCTTCTCTAGAAAATTGATTATTTAGATCTTCTGCCCATTTTTTTTATTGGTTGGTTTGTTTGTTTCAATATTGAGGTATATAATTTTATATACAGTCATATATTTTGGAAATTAAGCCTTTGTTGGTTGCTTCATTTGCATACCTTTTTCTCTTGTTCTGTAGTTTATCTTTTCGTTTTATTTATTTCCTTTCTTGTACCAAAATGTTTGAATTTAATTAGGTCCCATTTATTCATTTTCCCTTTTGTTTTCATTACTCTGCGGGAAAGACCTAAAAATATATCGCTGTGACTTAGGCCAAAGGGTGTTGTGCCTTCCTCTAGGGGCTTTATAGTATTCAGTCTTACGTCTAGATCTTTAACCCATTTTGAGTTTATTTTGAGTATGGAGATAGTGTTCCAATTTCATTTTTCACATTTAGCTGTCCAGGTTTCCCAGCACCAATTGTTGGAGAATCTATCTTTTAAAACTCCATTGTATAGTTTTGCATCCTTTGACATGATTTAACTGACCATTAGTGCACTGGTGTATTTCTGAGCTTTCTATTTTGTTTCGTTTTTTCCACTGACCTCTGTCTCTTTTTGTGCCAGTACCATGCTGTTTTGATTACTTTGTAGTACAGTCTGAAGTCAGGGAGTGTGACTTCTCCAGCTCCATTCTTCTTTCTCAGGATTGTTTTGGATAGTTGGGGCCTTTGGGTTTCCATAAAAATTTTTAAATTCCTGTTCTAGTTTTACGAGAAGCGCCACTGGCAGTTTGATAGAGTTTGCCTTGAGTCTGTAGATAGCTTTGAGTAGTATGGTCATTTTGACATTACTGAATCTTCCAACACAAGAATATGGTATATCTTTCCATTTTTGTCTTAAGCTTCTTTCATCAATGTCTTACAGGTCTTTTGCCTCCTTAGGCAGACTTATTCCTAGGTATTTTACTCTTTTTGATGTGATGGTAAATGGGATTGTTTCCTTACTTTCTCTTTCTGATCTTTTGTTGGTGGTGCATAGAAATGCAACAAATTTCTGTATATCAATTTTGCATCCTGCAACTTTAATGAATTAATTCAAGAGCTCCAATAGATTTTTTTGGTAGCATCTTCAGGATTTTCTAAGTATAGTATAATGTTATCTGCAAACTGAGCATAAATCAATTGAGACTAAAAACAATAGAAAAGATTAGTGAAATGAAAAACTGGTTCTTTGAAAAGGTAATCAAAATTGATAAAACATTAGCCAGATTCATCAAGAGAAAAAACGGACTCATTCTATGTGTTCACCTTCACCCTGATACCAAAAGCAAACAAAGATACCACAAAAAAGAAAATTACAAGTCAATATCACTGATGAACATAGATACAAAACTCAACAAAATACCAGCAAACTAAATCCAACAATGCATTAAAAGGATCATACAACATGATCAAGTAAGATTTACCCCAGGGAATCAAGGATGGTTCAGTACTCACAAAGAAATCAATGTGATACACCATGTTAACAAATTGAAATAAAAATCTCCTTGTCACATCAACAGAATAAAATGTAGCTGTTGACGAAGTTCATCATCCATTCTTTATGTTGAGAATGTATTTCAACATAATAAAGGCCATATATGACAAACCCACAGATCACGTCATACTTAATGGTGAAAAGCTGAAAGCTTTACCTCTAATATCAGGAACAAGACAAAGATGTCCACTCTTTTATTCAAAATAGTTTTTAGTCAAAATAGTGACTTTTATTCAACACAGTTTTGAAAGTCCTAACTGCAGTAGTCAGCAAAGAAAAAAATTAAAAGAATTCAAATTGGAAAAGAAGAAATAAAATTATCACGTTGGCAGGACTTGCTTAAGACAAACTTTAAACTGCCATTTTGACTTAGATATACCAAGATTCCTTCCAGGAAGTCTTAGGCATCTACATATTATTAACATCAGCTAAGAATCTTCTCCGTACTAATTAGATTGACTCTCAAGGTGGACAAACAGTAGGTAGTAATCTAGAAATCAACAACATAGAAACAAAAAGATGATGAAGCAACAGGAGAGACAGAGAATATTCTAGAGGATATACTTGATGTGAGGAGAAAAGGGGACCAAGATCATCTAACAAATAGGGACCCCAAGATTTAAGGATAAGTAAAGAAAAGGATAAGAGAAGATGTACACACCCCCATTCAAATAAGGTTGCTCTTGATGTGTAAGTTGTACTGTATTCTGTTTCTACTTCCACCTACTTCTAAGCCCGGTCCAACCTGAATTTTTCCTGAGTCCTTTCAACACAGTGGAGAGCAGTCTCAAACTCTTCCTCAGGAGCTTTATTTATTGCAGTATAAACTGCTTTCCATGCCAAAATTTCAAGCTACAAAGGCATTCTGGTTACAATAAGCACAAAACTTAAAAATACAATACTTTACTGACTGTAGTTGAATTTCGCCACCTGTCCTGGAACATCAGTTCAGTTCAGTCCCTCAGTTGCGTCTGACTCTTTGTGATCCCATGGACCACAGCACATCAGGCTTTCCTGTTCATCACCAACTCCCAGGGCTTGCTCAAACTCATGTCCATTGAGTTGGTGATGCCATCCAACTGTCTCATCCTCTGTTGTCCCTTTCTCCTCCTGACCCCAATCCCTCTCAGCATCAGGATCTTTTCAAATGAGTCAGTTCTTCTCAGGTGGCCAAAGTATTGGAGTTTCAGCTTCAGCATCTGTCCTTCCAATGAATATTAAGGACTGATTTCTTTTAGGATGGACTGGTTGGATCTCCTTGCCATCCAAGGGACTCTCAAGAGTCTTCTCCAACACTACAGTTCAAAAGCATCAATTCTTTGGCACTCAGATTTCTCTCTAGTCCAACTCTCAGGTCCATACATGACTGCTAGAAAAACTGTAGCTTTGACTAGATGGACCTTTGTTGGTAAATAATGTCTCTGCTTTTTAGTATGCTGTCTGGATTGGTCATAGCTTTTCTTCCAAGGAATGTATTTTAAATTCATGGCTGCAGTCACCATCTACAGTCATTCTGGAGCCCAAAAATCTAAAGTCTGTCCTGTTACCATTGTTTCCACATATATTTGCCATGAAGTGATGGGACCGGATTCCATGATCTTAGTTTTCTGAATGTTGAGTTTTAAGCCAGCTTTTCACTCTCTTCTTTCACTTTCATCAAGAGGCTCTTTAGTTCTTTGCTTTCTGCCATAAGGGTGGTGTCATCTGCATATCTGAGGTGATTGATATTTCTCCCAGCAATCTTGATTCCAGCTTGTGCTTCATCCAACCTGGCATTTCTCATGTTGTACTCTGCATATAAGTTAAATAAGCAGGGTTTCAATACCCAGCCTTGACGTACTCCTCTCCTGATTTGGAACCAGTCTGTTTTTCCACATCCGTTTCTAACTGTTTCTTCTTGACCTGCACACAGATTTCCTGGGAGGCAGGTCAGGGGGTCTGGTATTCCCATCTCTTGAAGAATTTTCCATAGTTTGTTGTGATAGATTCAGTCAACAGCTTTGGTATAGTCAATAAAGCAAAAGTAGATGTTTTTCTGGAAGTCTCTTGATTTTTCAATGATCCAATGGATGTTGCTAATTTGATCTCTGGTTCCTCTGCCTTTTTGAAATCCAGCTTGGACATCTGGAGTTTCATGGTTCACATACTGTTGAAGCTTGGCTTGGAGAATTTGGAGCATTACTTTGCTAGTGTGTGAGATGAGTGCAATTGTGCAGTAGTTTGAACATACTTTGCCATTGCCTTTCAGAAACATAACACTCAATAACCAGAAAATCCCAGTAAATTAGAATTAATGTAAGTAGAAACCTGACATCATTATTTTTTAAATCTCATCAGGTGATATTTATGTGTAACTAGAACTATGAATAACTGCCCTAAGACCTCAAGTTCAGTGAAAAATTATGACAAATTCCATATGCCTAATGAAAATATACATTTGTATAGCAACAGAATATTTGGAAAATATTGAGTTGGCAAATAGTTTGTTTGGGTTTTCCACAACATCTTACAGAATACCCTGACAAACTTTTTAGCCAATCTAATATTTCATGTATATTGTTTCATTATATTTTTAACTTTGAAAAGTGATATTGTAACTCCATATAATTCTCAAATGTGGAACCTGATTTGTCGTTCAGTAATTGGAAGGGCTCTATCATCCCACACTATCTGGATTTGAGATAAGGTGACCTCATGCTTTCATTTCATGGGGAGTATTTTGGGATTGCAGAGATGATAAAGGACTTTTTCTTCCTGGAGCAAAATTCAACTCTGGACTCATAAATAAAACACACTTGTAGTTACCTCCAGGGTACTTGGACAACATGAGAGTGGAAAGGCTCTATAGGGACCCTATTTTCTCCAACTTCATATTCTTCAAACCATGCCATAATTGTAGGAATCCTAGAAAACATTAGAAATGAAGAGACAAAAAATTAGAAAGAAAATGAGTTCAAGATCTCTCACTCAGGATCAAAAACTGACGCCTACCCACACCAGAAAGGCTCATATATGGTTATTTCTAAGTATCTTCAGGGGCTGCTGCACCAATGCTCAGCATCCTTAAATAAAATGACTTGGTACAATGAAGTCTGTCAGCCCTCTATGTCCTGTATCCACAGCTGTTGGAATCCTGGGATGTGTAACTGGTTGATACCGAGGGCTGACTGTATATACGTTTTCATAAGCTCTTATTTCTTTTTTCCACAGAGCTGCCAACCAGAGGAGAATGGCTGCACAAAACCACTCCACAGTGACAGAGTTCATTCTTGGAGGTTTAATAAATCAGCCAGAGCTCCAACTACCCTTCTTCTTCCTCTTTCTTGGGATCTACTCAGTTACCATGATAGGGAACCTGGGTGTGATAACACTGATTTGTCTGAATGCTCAGCTTCATACACCCATGTACTATTTTCTCAGCAGTCTGTCACTATTAGATCTCTGTTACTCCTCTGTCATCACCCCTAAGATGTTGGTGAACTTTGTGTCGGAGAAGAACACCATCTCCTATGCAGGGTGCATGTCCCAGTTCTACTTCTTCATTGTGTTTGTCATTGCTGAGTGTTACATGCTGACAGTGATGGCCTATGACCGCTATGTTGCCATCTGTAGACCTCTGCTTTACAACATCATCATGTCTCATGGAGTCTGCTCCCTCCTGGTGGCTGCAGTCTATACCATGGGGCTCATTGGCTCAACCATAGAAATTGGCCTCATGTTAAAATTATCCTACTGTGAGCACCTCATCAGTTACTACTTCTGTGATGTTGTCCCACTCATGAAGCTCTCCTGCTCCAGCACCTATCATATTGAAATAACAACTTTCTTTTTGGCTGGATTTAACATCATAGTCACCAGCTTAACAATCTTTGTTTCCTATGCTTTTATTCTCTCCAGCATCCTCCGTATCCACTCCACAGGGGGAAGGTCCAAAGCCTTCAGTACATGCAGCTCCCATCTTGCAGCTGTCGGATTATTTTATGGATCTACCACATTCTTGTATTTAAAATCCCCCACAGGCAGTTCCCTGGCCCAGGAGAATGTGGTTTCCCTGTTCTATACCACAGGGATACCCATGCTGAACCCCTTAATTTACAGCTTGAGAAATAAGGAAGTGAAGGCTGCCATGCAGAAAACACTAAGGAGAAAACTCTTTGGGTGCAAATGTCATTATTCTTTTTCAGATTGAAAATTGGTAGAGAAATATAGAGGAGAAGCCTTGTAAAGATTTACATACATATAATGGAAGAACAACCACTCATCAATATGATTTATTGAATGTATTTGCTAATTTTTTCCAATTCCCTTTCTCCCTCTCACATCTCTCATGTCTTACTCTGCTTGAATTTTTCTGGTTTCAAGTAGTGTTTGTTTTGTTTGAGATCAGTTATTTGGTTCGTTGGTTTATTTATGCTTTGCCCTCTGGTAAACATGGAAAAGGGGACGACAGAGGATGAGATGGCTGGATGGCATCACTGATTCGATGGATGTGAGTTTCAGTGAACTCCAGGAGTTGGTGATGGACAGGGAGGCCTGGCGTGCTGCGATTCATGGGATGGCAAAGAGTCGAACACAACTGAGCAACTGAACTGAACTGAACTGAAAACATGTATCTTGATTACAGCATAAGTTTAGAACACCTAGCAATGAGTTCCATACTGTTTATGGGGTTCTCATGACAAGAATACTGGAGTGGTTTGCCATTCCCTTCTCCAGTGGACCACATTTTGTCAGAGAGCTATCCATTGATTTTTCCCTTACTAGCCCTTTAGAGTACACAGACAAATAGAGATGAATTCGGAAGTCATAAGAAATAGCAAATAGTCTCTTTCTCACCCAGATTTATCCCACTTTTCCCTTTTATTATACTTTTACTGTGTCCTTATACCTGCCACAATTATTATTTTCCTGTAATGTCCTTCAGCTGAAAATTTATTTCCCCTCCTTTTCCTCTGTAGAGGCAAAACTTTAATGGACAGTCTTTTAAGCTTAATATGACAGTTAATACACAGACAAAGTAACCAAGTACCCTTGACCCATGTGTCTGATCTCCATTTCTGCCATGATTATTTAAATGGTCCCTTCACTCAGTTATTACTGTCACCATCAGGATGATCACTGAATTATCACCATCACATCTCACATTCATGGATGCTGAGCCAACATCTAAGTGTTTGATGGAATTAGTTCATTTCTCAGATGAGGAAACTTTAAGTTAAGTAAACTCAGATAACATAGCTGCTAAACAATTAGCACTGAGATTCACACTGATAGATCATCATCCTCCCTCTCTTGGCCAACAGTATCTCTGTGTATCCTGCTATTCTTAGCATAATTATAAACTTCCAATGTCTAACTTTTCTTTCCATTATCTTCCCACAGCATCCAGACATCCAAGGAATGTTAGACATCCTTGTAGTCTTTTCTCCACACTAAATAACATTCTGCAATCTCTGCCTATATGATTCAGTAAACCAGTTGACCTGGTCAAAATGTCTTTCACCATTTGACTGAAAACTATGAGTTAGAGAATTAGTTGCCTTGCACTGCAAATATTTGAGGGCATTCTTTTCATTATCATTTATAATTTTTTAATAATACTAAGCTAATCATCAGTCCTCTGTCATTTTAATTATTTTAGATACAGTATTTCATAATGATGCAGAAAAATGAACCATTCTAAATTTCTTAAGCAGAAAGAATTTAATACAGGAAACTAAATTTTCAGATATTTTTCTTGCTATTTTTAACAGGTTTTTTTTAGAAAAGTCTTAAGCTCACAGCAAAAGTAAGCAGATGGCATGTATTTCCCATATATTCTCTGCCCACCACTCATGCACACTCTCCTGCATTGACAGCAGCCGCCATGCAAGCAGTACAGTTGTCACAACTGATGAATCTACATTGACACTTCATCATCACCCAATGCCCATAATACATGTATAGTCAGTATTGTCATTTTATAGGTTTGGACAAATGTATAATAACATATATCGATTACTTCCATGACCATTATAGTATCATACAGAGTACTTTCACTATCCTAACACTCCTCTCTGCTCTACCTACCCAATCTTTTCTCCCCCAGAACTCTGGCCATCACTGACCTCCTTACTGATCCATAGTTTAGCACTTTCAAAACTGTTACAGAGTTGGTTTCTTTCACTTAGTAATATGGATTTAAGTTTTCTCTATGTCTTTTCATGTCTTAATAGTTCTTTTTTTAGCACTACAGTGGAAGTGAGAAATAGATTTAAGGACTAGATCTGATAGATACAGTGCCTGGTGAACTATGGACTGAGGTTCGTGACATTGTACAGGAGACAGAGATGAAGACCATCCCCATGGAAAAGAAATGCAAAACAGCAAAATGGCTGTCTGGGGAGGCCTTACAAATAGCTGTGAAAAGAAAAGAGGAGAAAAGCAAAGGAGAAAAGGGAAGATATAAGCATCTGAATGCAGAGTTCCAAAGACTAGCAAGAAGAGATAAGAAAGCCTTCTTCAGCAATCAATGCAAAGAAATAGAGGAAAACAGCAGAATGGGAAAGACTAGAGATCTCTTCAAGAAAATTAGAGAAACGAAGGGAATATTTCATGCAAAGATGGGCTCAATAAAGGACAGAAATGGTCTGGACCTAACAGAAGCAGAAGATATTAAGAAGAGATGGCAAGAATACATGGAAGAACTGTACAAAAAAGATCTTCACGACCCATATAATCATGATGATGTGATCACTAATCTAGAGCCAGACATCTTGGAATGAGAAGTCAAGTGGGCCTTAGAAAGCATCACTACGAACAAAGCTAGTGGAGGTGATGGGATTCCAGTTGAGCTGTTTCAAATCTTGAAAGATGATGCTGTGAAAGTGCTGCACTCAATATGTCAACAAGTTTGGAAAACTCAGGAGTGGCCACAGGACTGGAAAAGGTCAGTTTTCATTCCAATTCCAAAGAAAGGCAATGACAAAGAATGCTCAAACTACCGCACAATTGCACACATCTCACATGCTAGTAAAGTAATGCTCAAAATTCTCCAAGCCAGACTTCAGCAATACATGAACCATGAACTCCTTGATGTTCAAGCTGGTTTAAGAAAAGGCAGAGGAACCAGAGATCAAATTGCCAACATCTGCTGGATCATGGAAAAAGCAAGAGAGTTCCAGAAAAACATCTATTTCTGCTTCATTGACTATGCAAAAGCCTTTGACTGTGTGGATCACAAGAAAGTGTGGAAAATTCTAAAAGAGATGGGAATACCAGACCACCTGACCTGCCTCTTGAGAAATGGAATGAACCATGCAACCCCATGAACCACAGCACACCAGGCCTCGCTTTTCATCACCAACTCCTGGAGTCCACCCAAACCCATGACCATCGAGTCAGTGATGCCATTCAACCATCTCAACCTCTGTCATCCCCTTCTCCTCCTGCCCCCAATCCCTCCCAGCATCAGGGTCTTTTCCAATGAGTCAGCTCTTAGCATCAGGTGGCCAAAATATTGGAGTTTCAGCTTCAACACCAGTCCTTCCAATGAACACTCAGGACTGACCTCCTTTAGGATGGACTGGTTGGATCTCCTTACAATCCAAGGGACTCTCAAGAGTCTTCTCCAACACCACAGTTCAAAAGCATCAATTCTTCAGTGCTCAGCTTTCTTTGTAGTCCAACTCTCACATTCATACATGACCACTGGAAACCCATAGCCTTGACTAGATGGATCTTTGTTGGCAAAGAAATATCTCTGCTTTTGAATATACTATCTAGGTTGGTCATAACTGTCCTTCCAAGGAGTAAGCATCTTTTAATTTCATGGCTGCAGTCACCATCTGCAGTGATTTTGGAGCCCAGAAAAATAAAGTCTGACACTGTTTCCACTGTTTCCCCATCTATTTGCCATGAAGTGATGGGACTGGATGCCATGATCTTCCTTTTCTGAATGTTGAGCTTTAAGCCAACTTTTTCACTCTTCTCTTTCACTTTCATCAAGAGGCTGTTTAGCTCCTCTTCACTTTCTGCCATAAGGGTGGTGTCATCTGCATATCTGAGGTGATTGATATTTCTCCCAGCAATCTTGATTCCAGCTTGTGCTTCCTCCAGCCCAGTGTTTCTCATGATGTACTCTGCATAGAAGTTAAATAAGCAGGGTGACAATATACAGCCTTGATGTATTCCCTTTCCTATTTGGAACCAGTCTGTTGTTCCATGTCCAGTTCTAACAATTGCTTCCTGACCTGCATACAGGTTTCTCAAGAAGCAGGTCAGGTGGTCTGGTATGCCCATCTCTTTCAAAATTTTCCACAATTTGTTCTGATTCACACAGTCAAAGGTTTTGGTATAGTCAATAAAGCAGAAATAGATATTTTTCTGGAACTCTCTTGCTTTTTCCATGATCCAGTGGATGTTGGCAATTTGATCTCTGGTTCCTCTGCCTTTTCTAAAACCAGCTTGAACATCTGGAAGTTCACAATTCATGAATTGCTGAAGCCTGGCTTGGAGAATTTTAAGCATTACTTTACTAGCATGTGAGATGCATGCAATTGTGCGGTAGTTTGAGCATTCGATGACATTCCTTTTCTTTGGGATTGGAATGAAAACTGACCTTTTCCAGTCCTGTGGACACTGCTTAGTTTTCCAAATTTGCTTGCATATTGAGTGCAGCACTTTCACAGCATCATCTTTCAAGATTTGAAACAGCTCAACTGGAATTCCATCACCTCCACTAGCTTTGTTCATAGTGATGTTTCCTAAGGCCCACTTGACTTCACATTCCAGGATGTCTGGCTCTAGGTGAGTGATCACACCATTGTGATTATCTGGGCCGTGAAGCTCTTTTTTGCATAGTTCTTCTGCGTATTCTTGCTGCCTATTAATGTCTTCTGCTTCTGTTCAGTTCAGTTCGGTTCAGTCGCTCAGTCGTGTCCGACTCTTTGCGACCCCATGAATTGCAGCACGCCAGGCCTCCCTGTCCATCAGCAACTCCCGGAGTTCACTCAAACTCACGTCCATCGAGTCAGTGATGCCATTCAGCCATCTCATCCTCTGTCATCCCCTTCTCCTCCTGCCCTCAATCCCTCCCAGCATCAGAGTCTTTTCCAATGAGTCAACTCTTTGCATGAGGTGGCCAAAGTGCTGGAGTTTCAGCTTTAGCATCATTCCTTCCAAGGAAATCTCAGGGCTGATCTCCTTCAGAATGGACTGGTTGGATCTCTTCTGTTAGATCCCTACTATTTCTGCTCTTTATTGAGCCCATCTTTGCATGAAATGTTCCCTTGGTATCTCTAATTTTCTTGAAGAGATCTCTAGTCTTTCCCATTCTAATGTTTTCCCCTATTTCTTTGCAGTGACCACTGAAAAAGGCTTTCTTATCTCTCCTTGCTATTCTTTGGAACTTGGCATTCAAATGGATATATCTTTCCTTTTCTCCTTTGCTTTTCATTTCGCTTCTTTTCACAGCTATTTTTAAGGCCTCCTGAGACAGCTATTTTGCTTTTTTGTGTTTCTGTTTCTTGGGGATGATCTCGGTTCCTGTCTCCTGTACAATGTCACGAACCTCCGTCCATAGTTCATCAGACACTCTATCAGATCTAGTCCCTTAAATCTATTTCTCACTTCCTCTGTATAGTCATAAGGGATTTGATTTAGGTCATACCTGAGTGGTCTAGTGGTTTTCCCTGCTTTCCTCAATTTAAGTCTGAAATTTCCAATAAGGAGTTCATGATCTGAGCCACAGTCAGCTTCCAGTCTTGTTTTTACTGACTGTATAGAGCTTCTCCATCTTTGGCTGCAAAGAATATAATCAACCTGATTTTGGTATCGACCATCTGGTGATGTCCATGTGTAGAGTTTTCTCTTGTGTTGTTGGAAGAGTGTGTTTGCCATGACCAATGTGCTATCTTGGCAGAACTCTATTAGCCTTTGCCTTGCTTCATTCCGTACTCGAAAGCCAAATTTGCCTGTTACTCTAGATTATACTATTTTCCATTCCCACCAGCAACGAGTAAGTGTTCCTGTTACTCTGCATTCTTGCCAGCCACATGGTGTTTTCAGTGTTCTTGATTTTGGTCATTCTAATAGTTATATAATGATATCTCATTATTGTTTTAATTTGCAGTTTATATGCAGATGACACCACCCTTATGGCAGAAAATGAAGAGGAACTAAAAAGCCTCTTGATGAAAGTGAAAGAGGAGAGTGAAAAAGTTGGCTTAAAGCTCAACATTCAGAAAAGGAAGATCATGGCAGCCGGTCCCATCACTTCATGGCAAACAGATAGGGAAACAGTGGAAACAGTGTCAGACTTTATTTTTGGGGGCTCCAAAATCACTGCAGATGGTGACTGCAGCCATGAAATTAAAAGATGCTTACTCCTTGGAAGGAAAGTTATGACCAACCTAGATAGCATATTCAAAAGCAGAGACATTACTTTGCCAACAAAGGTCCATCTAGTCAAGGCTCTGGTTTTTCCTGTGGTCATGTATGGATGTGAGTGTTGGACTGTGAAGAAGGCTGAGCGCCGAAGAATTGATGCTTTTGAACTGTGGTGTTGGAGAAGACTCTTGAGAGTCCCTTGGACTGCAAGGAGATCCAACCAGTCCATTCTGAAGGAGATCAGCCCTGGGATTTCTTTGGAAAGAATGATGCTAAAGCTGAAACTCCAGTACTTTGGCCACCTCATGTGAAGACTTGACTCAGTGGGAAAGACTTTGATGCTGGGAGGGATTGGGGGCAGGAGAAGAAGGGGATGACCAAGGATGAGATGGCTAGATGGCATCACTGACTCGATGGATGTGAATCTGAGTGAACTCCGGGAGTTGGTGATGGACAGGGAGGCCTGGCGTGCTGTGATTCATGGGGTTGTAAAGAGTCGGACACGACTGAGCGACTGAACTGAACTGATGATGAGTGATATGGGGTATCATTTCATATGCTTATTGGCAACCTGTATATCTTCTTTTTTTAATTTATATCCTTTTTATTGAAGGATAATTCCTTTACAGAATTTTGTTGTTTTCTGTCAAACCTCAACATGAATCAGCCATAGGTATACACATATCCCCTCCCTTTTGAGCTTCCCTCCCATCTCCCTCCCCATCGCACCCGTCTAGGTTTTTACAGAGCCCCTGTTTGAGTTTCCTGAACCATACAGCAAATTCCCATTGGCTATCTATTTTACGTATGGTAATGTAACTTTCCATGTTACTCTTTCCATCCATCTCACCTTCTCCTCCCCTCTCCCCATGTCCATAAGTCTATTCTCTATTCTGTTTCTCTATCGTACCCTGTAAATAAATTCTTCATACCATTTCCTAAATTCCGTATATATGTATTAGAATACGATATTTAGCTTTCTCTTTCTGACTTACTTCGCTCTGTATAATAGGTTCTAGGTTCATCCACTTCACTAGAACTGACTCAAAAATGTTCCTTTTTTGACTGAGTAATATTCCATTGTGTATATGTACAACTTCTTTATCCATTCATCTGTCGATGGACATCTATATTACTTCCATGTTCTAGCTATTGTAAATAGTGCTGCAATGAACAATGGGATACATGTGTCTTTTTCAATTTTGGTTTCCTCAGGGTATATGCCTAGAAGTGTTATTGCTTGGTCATATGGTGGTTTTATTCCTAGTTTTTTAAAGAATCTCAATATCATCTTCCATAGTGGCTGTATCAGTTTACATTCCCAGCAAGAGTGCAAGAGCATTCCCTTTTCTCCACCCCCTCTCCAGCATCTGTTGTTTGTAGATGGCCATTCTGACTGGTGTGAGATGATATCTCATTGTAGTTTTAATTTGCATTTCTCTAATAATGAGCAATGTTGACTATCTTTTCATGTGCTTGGTAGCCATCTGTATGTCTTCTTCAGAGAAATATCTGTTTAGGTCTTTTACCCACTTTTTGATTGGGTTGTTTGTTTTTCTGGCATTGAGTTGTATGAGCTGCTTGTATATTTTGGAAATTAATACTTTGTCAGTTGTTTCATTTGCTAATATTTTCTCCCATTCTAAGGGTTCTCTCTTCACCTTGCTTATAATTTCCTTTGCTGTGCAAAAGCTTTTAAGTTTAATCAGGTCCCACATGTTTACTTTGGTTTTTATTTCCATTACTCTAGGAGGTGGGTCATAGAGGACCTTGCTTTGATTTATGCCACCGAGTGTTCTGCCTATGTTTTCCTCTAAGAGCTTTATACTGTCTGGTCTTACATTTAGGTCTTCAATCCATTTTGAGTTTATCATTGTGTATGGTATTAGGAAGTGTTCTAATTTCATTCTTTTATATGTAGCTTTCCAGTTTTCCCAGCACCATTTATTGAAGAGGCTCTCTTTGCCCCATCATATATTTTTGCCTCCTTTGTCAAAAATAAGTTACCCATAGGTGCATGGGTTTATTTCTGGGCTTTCTATCTTTTTCCATTGGTCTATATTTCTGTTTTTGTGCCAGTACCATACTGTCTTGATGACTGTAGCTTTGTAGTATAATTTGAAGTCAGGAAGGTTGATTCCTCCAGCTTCATTCTTCTTTCTCAAGACTGCTTTGGCTATTCGGGATCTTTTGTGTTTCCATATGAATTGTGATTTTTTTTGTTCTAGTTCTGTGAAAAATGCCATTGGTAATTTGATAGGGATCACAATGAATCTGTAGATTGCATTTGGTAGTATAGTCATTTTTACAATATTGGTTCTTCCTACCCAGGAACATGGAATGTCTATCCATCTGTTTATGTGATTTTTGACTTCTTACATTAGTGTCTTATAATTTTCTGTGTACAGTTCTTTATCTCCTTAGGTAGGTTTATTCCTAGATATTTAATTTTTTTGTTGAAGTGGTGAATGGGATAGATTCCTTAATTTCTCTTTCTGACTTTTCGTTGTTAGTATATAGAAATGCAAGTGATTTCTGTGTATTAATTTTGTATCCTGCAACTTTACTAAATTCACTGAGTAGCTCTAGTAATTTTCTGATACTATATTTAGGGTTTTCTATGTATGGTATCATATCATCTGGAAACAGTGAGAGCTTTATATCTTCTTTTCCAACCTGGATTCCTTTTATTTATTTTTCTTCTCTGATTGCTGTAGCTGGAACTTCCAGAACTACGTTGAATAATAGTGGCAAAAGTGGACACCCTTGTCTTGTTCCTGATCTTAAGGGGAATGCTTTCAGTTTTTCACCATTGAGAATAATGTTTGCTGTAGGCTTATCATATATGGCCTTTCCCATGTTGAGGTAGGTTCCTTCTATGCCCATTTTTTGAAGAGTTTTAAGCATAAATGGGTGCTGAATTTTGTCAAAGGCTTTTTCTGCATTGATTGAGATTATCATATGGTTTTTATCTTTCAATATGTTAATATGCCCTTTTACAGAGGCACAGGGGAATCCCACAGCTTATCCAGTTGATTCTCAGCTGTAGTAACTTCAATAGAACCATTCTGAGAAGGTAACAGGCAGGAAGATTTTACAAAAAATTACACTTTTTTTCTTGTAATTGATATCTACTCTCATAGTATTGTGGTCAGAGAAGATGCTTGATATGATTGCAATTTTCTTAAATTTACCGAGTTTTGATTTGTGACTCAGGATGTGGTCTATCCTGGAGAATGTTCCATGTGCACTTGAGAAGAAGGTGTATTCTGCATTTGAATGGAATGTCCAAAGATATCAATGAGATACATCTCATCTAATGTATCATTTAAGACTTGTGTTTCCTTATTAATTTTCTATTTTGATGATCTGTCCATTGGTTTGAGTGGGATGTTAAAATCTCCTACTATTATTGTGTTGTTTTCAATTTCTCCTTTTATGTCTGTTACTGTTTGTCTTATGTATTGAGGTGCTCCTACATAGATAATTACAATTTTTTTAATTCATTTATTTTAATTGGAGGTTAATCACTTTTCAATATTGTATAGGTTTTTGCCATACATTGATATTTAAAATTATTATGTCTTCCTCTTGGATTGATCCCTTGATCATTATGTACTGTCCTTCCTTATCTCTGTAATCTTATTTTAAGGTTTATCCTATCTGATATGAGGATTGCTCCTCCAGGTTTCTTTTGATTCCCATTTGCATGGAATATATTTTTCCATCCTCTCACTTTCAGTCTATATGTGTCTTTAGGTCTGAAGTGGGTTTCTGTAGACAACATATATATGGGTCTTGTTTTTGTATCCATTCATCCAGTCTATGTCTTTTGGTTGGAAGACTTAATCCATTTACATTTAAAGTAATTATTGATATGTATGTTCCTATTGCCATTTTCTTAATTATCTGGGGTTGATTTTGAGGTCTTTTTTCTTCTCTTGTATTTCTGGACTATATAAGTCCCTTTAACATTTGTTGTAAAGCTGGTTTGGTAGTACTGAATTCTCAACTTTTGCTTGTCTGAAAATCTTTTTATTTCTCCATCAATTTTGAATGAGATCCTTGCAGTAATCTTGTTTGTACATTATTCCCTTTCAATACTTTAAACATTAGTTTGTCAACAAAGGTCCGTCTAGTCAAAGCTATGGTTTTTCCACTGGTCATGTATGGATGTGAGAGTTGGACTATAAAGAAAGCTGAGCACCGAAGAATTGATACTTTTGAACTGTGGTGTTGGAGAAGACTCTTGAGAGTCCCTTGGACTTCAGGGAGATCCAACCAGTCCATCCTAAAAGAGATCAGTCCTGGGTGTTCATTGGAAGGACTGATGTTGAAGCTGAAACTCCAATACTTTGACCACCTGGTGTGAAGAGCTGACTCATTGGAAAAGACCCTGATGCTGGGAACGATTGAGGGCAGGAGGAGAAGGAGACAACAGAGGATGAGATGGTTGGATGGCATCACCGACTCGATGGACATGGGTTTGGGTGGACTCTGGGAGCTGGTGATGGACAGAGAGTCCTGGCGTGCTGTGTTTCATGGGATCACAAAGAGTCAGACGCTACTGAGCAACTGAACTGAACTGAACTGAACCTCAAATATATTCTGCCATTCCCTTCTGGCCTGCAGAGTTTCTGCTGAAAGATCAGCTATTAAGCATATAGGGTTTCCTTTGTATGTTACTTGTTTCTTCTCCCAGGCTGCTTTTTATATTCTTTCTTTGTGTTTAGTCTTTGTTAGTTTGATTAGTATGTATCTTGGCATGTTTCTCCTTGGGTTTATCCTGTATGGGACTCTTTGTGCCTCTTGGACTTGATTGACTATTTCCTTTTCCATGTTGGGGAAATTTTCAACTATAATCTCTTCAAAAATTTTCTCATACCCTCTTTTTCTCTTCTTTTTCTGGGACCCCTATAATTCGAAGATTGGTGCATTTGATATTGCCTCAGAGGCCTCTGAAACTATCCTCAGTTCCTTTCATTCTTTTTACTTTATTCTGCTCTTCATAAGTTACTTCTACAATTTTATCTTCCGGCTCACTGACTTGTTGTTCTGCTTCAGATATTCTGCTACTGATTCTTTCTAGGGTATTTTTAATTTCAGTAATTGTGCTATTTGTCTCTGTATGTTTATTTTTTAATTCTTCTCTGCTTTTTAATATGTTGTCTAGGTTTGTCATAGCTTTCCTTCCAAGAAGAAAGCATCTTTTAACTTCATGTTACTGATACACAATATAATAATGGATATACAATATGAAAACAACTAAGCTATGTCAGCAGGGGAGAGAGTAAAAGGGTAAAGTTTTTGTACACAATTGAACTTAAGTTGCTGTCAGCATAAAATAGATTGTTATATCTATAAAATGTTTTACGTATGCCTCATGTAACCACAAAGCAAAAAACCTAAGAGATACACAAAAGATGAAGAGAAGGAAGTCAAAGTACACCAATATGGAAAATTATTCAAAAAGGAAAGTAGCCAGAGAGGAGAAAAGGTACAAAAGAGCTACAAAATAGCCAGAAAACAATAAGATATCATTAGTAAGTTGTTAACTATCAACTATTACTCTTAATGTAAATGAATTAAATTCCCCTATCAAAAGGCATAAAGTAACTGGATGGATTAAAAAACTCAACTATATGATTCTTGTAAGAGACTCACTTCAGGTTTACTGACACACATGGAGTCAAAGTGAAAGGAAGGGAAAAGATACTTTATGCAAGTGAAAAACAAAGAACAATGGTAGCTATACTTATTCTGACAAAGTAGACATCAAATTTAAAATGATCACAAGGGACAAAAAACTGTCATTATATAATGACAAGGGGATAAATCATCAAGGGAATATAAAGCCATAAATTATATGCACTAAATATCCAAGCATCTAAATATATTAATCAGATACTAACAGATCTGAAGGGAGACATTGACAACAATACAAAAAGAACACATGGCTATGACACCTCACTGCCAATAATGGATAGATCACCCAGACAAAAAAAATAAAAAGGAAATGTCAAAGTTGAACTATGCTTTAGACTAAATTGTCCTAACAGACATCTACAGAATACACCATCCCACAGCAGTGGAATACTTGTCAAATGCACACAGAACATTTTCTAGGATATATCACATGATCGTTCATAAAGAAGCCCTAGGAAATTTTAAAAGACTGAAATCATACAAAGCATCTCTTTTATCCACATTTGTATGAAACTAGAAATCAGTAACATGAGGAAAGCCAGAAAATTCACAAATATGTGGAAATTAAACAACATACTCCTGAAAGTCTCCAGGTAAGAACATTGGAGTGGGTATCTATTCCCTTCTCCAGGGGATCTTCCCGACCCAGGGATTAAACCCGAATCTCCTGTGTCTCCTGCATTGCAGGTGGGTTCTTTATCGCTGAGTCACTGGGAAAGCCGTAAATATTGAATGTAGTTCCCTGTGCTATATAGTAGGACCTTCTGATTTATCTATTTAAATATAGGAGTTTATGTGTGCTAATCCCAAACTCTTAATTTATCCCTCCCCTCTTACCCCTTGGTAGCCATAAGTTTGTTTCTATGTCCATGAGTCTGTACCTTTCTGTAAGTGAATTTATTTGTATTATATCTAAGATTCCACATATAATTGATATCATATAATATTTATCTTTCAATTTGACTTGCTTCACTTGTAAGATAATCTCTAGGTCCATCAATGTTGCTGCAAATGGCATTATTGCATTCTTTATAATGGCTGAGAAATATTCCATTGTCTCTCCTGAGGAAATAATCAGAAATCTAGACAAAATTTTAATGCAAACTAATAATTATAGCATTATTTATAATAATAAAACATTGGAGAGCCTGACACAATTTTAATTCTTAAAAATAAAAGAAAGATTTTTAAAGACATATTTACATGATGAAACCCGTGAAAAAGCATGATTCAAAAATATTTACTGATAAATAAATGCTCCCATTATAATAAGAATTCCAACAATATTTATAACATGACATACAGAGCATGATCACACTGGAAGAAAATGTTGTACTCCAGATAAGGTCCTCATTTCCTGATCTCTGAATGGTGAAGTGTATCAGTTAGCTGTTGCTATATGAGTCTCACAAAATCTCATTGGTGTACAGCAATGATTATTTGTTGCTCACATGTCTACAAGATCATCGTGGTGCATCTTGTCTGGTGGATATGCCTATATGTATATATGTATATTATATATAAATATACAAAGATATATGTTTGAATATAGACATATTCATAAAGAATAACAACAACTGTTGCTTCTAAGGAGAATTGAGGGATGGAATAACTAGAGGGAAAGCAGACATATCGTCACTGCAAAACCTCCACTTGTGTTGTTTAATTGTTTACCATGTGCAAGAATTACTTGGTCAAAATGTTTTTACTGTATTTTAATAATATTTAATATAGGAAATAGCAATCCACTTCAGTATTCTTGCCTGGAAAACTTCATGGACAGAGGAGCCTGGCAGGCTACAGTCCAGGGAGTTGCAAAGAGTTGGACACAACTGAACAACTAAGCATGCACACAAAATATAATTTTAAAATGAAAATTAGAAAAGAGTCCATTTTTCTCTTGAATAAGGAAGTTCTTGAAAGGTTAAGTCATATGCTACAGGTCATGCAAAAAGCAAAGGAAGTGTTGATAACTAGGTGAAAGAGTTCCAGCAGGAAAGGAACTAAGATTTATTAAGTGCCTGGCATTTAATTCTCTCAAAATCTCATGAAGTCAAGACCATTATCTCACTTTTAAAAACAGAGAAATTAATATTTAAAGACATTGAGTAATTTCTTAAAGTCACACAACTATCAACTGAGCTTACCAGATTACTACAAAACCAGCTCCATTACAAGGCTCACAAATTGATGCTTCCTCTGGTATCTTTTGAAAGGGTCTTAGTCACCTCATTCACCAGGCACACAAACCACACATTCAGAAGCTCTCCTGAATTCAATTCTCATTCCCTGTTGCATATTGAATAAAGCAAAACTTCTCCCAGCACTCAGTTTTATAACTTTGATCTAAATGGCAAACAAGCCACACATTCAAAGTTCCCTTTTTCCCAAAGGAAGAGAACCTTCCCAAAGAAAAGCTCATATGACAAAATGTCTCTTCAGCATTTAACATGTTAATACTTTTCCAAAGAATTTTCCGTTATTACTAATTAATCATTGAGACCCAAGGTGTTCTGATGTATTCTACACCACTTTACCCAGTGTTTTAGGTGTATAAAACAGTCAAGGTGAATTATCTCTTTCCCATACATGACTGCATGAGAATATCTGTGCAATCGGTAGTGCCTTAAAATCCTGTGGAAATGACCTCTTCTAATAATCAGCTACTTAGTACTTCCATGATAACTAACTAAACCCCCAAATTATTTACTCCTTTTTAACAACTTACAGACTCTAAGTACTCTATCCCGAGCCACAGACTTTTCCATCAGAGCTCAAACTAACCCTTAAATAACTCTAAATTCTGACTCTGTTAGTCTTGAAATAATGTAGGAAATATTCCAATAAAGCGTCTTTATAACCCTTAAACTAACAGAATTTATAATTCACTACCCTGTGTCCCTCAGCTTCTACACGTAACCATAGGCGTTACCATGCTTCACCTGCTATATTGGACCTACACATTTGATACCCACACACCACATTTTTAACACAATTCTGTTGTCATTTGGCACCAGGATCAAGTTTAGCAAATATTTGTCTCCTACTGTTGTGAAGAAATGTGATATTCAAAACTTATATACTGAGTTCAGTTCAATTCAGTTCAGTTGCTCAGTTGTGTCTGACTCTTTGCGACCCCATGAATCGCAGCACACCAGGCCTCCCTGTCCATCACCAACTCCCGGAGTTCACTCTGACTCACGTCCATCGAGTCAGTGATGCCATCCAGCCATCTCATCCTTGGTTGTCCCATTCTCCTCCCGCCCCCAATCCCTCCCAGCATCAGAGGCTTTTCCATTGAGTCAACTTTTCTCATGAAGTGGCCAAAGTACTGGAGTTTCAGCTTCAGCATTATTCCCTCCAAAGAAATCCCAGGGCTGATAGCCTTCAGAATGGACTTGTTGGATCCTGAGAATTTATATTAAATAACTGTAACTACCAGCTCAATTCCAGAAAAATAAATGACCCAATCAAAAAATGGGCCAAAGAACTAAATAGACGTTTCTCCAAAGAAGACATAACAGATGGCTAACAAACACATGAAAAGATGCTCAACATCACTCATTATCAGAGAAATGCACATCAAAACCACAATGAGGTACCATTTCATACCAGTCAGAATGGCTGTGATCCAAAAGTCTACAAGCAATAAATGCTGGAGAGGGTGTGGAGAAAAGGGAACCCTCTTACGCTATTGGTGGGAATGCAAACTAGTACAGCCACTGTGGAGAACAGTGTGCGGATTCCTTAAAAAACTGGAAATAGAACTGCCTTATGACCCAGCAATCCCACTGCTGGGCATACACATGGAGGAAACCAGAATTGAAAGAGATAAGTGTATCCCAGTGTTCATCACAGCACTGTTTATAATAGCCAGGACATGGAAGCAACCTAGATGTCCATCAGCAGATGAATGGAAAGAAAGCTGTGGTACACATACTCAATGGAATATTACTCAGCCATTAAAAAGAATACATTTGAACCAGTTCTAATGAGGTGGATGAAACTGGAGCCTATTATACAGAGTGAAGTAAGCCAGAAAGAAAAACACCAATACAATATACTAACGCATACAAATGGAATTTAGAAAGATGGTTGGGCACCTCATGCAAAGAATTGACTCATTGGAAAAGACTCTGATGCTGGGAGGGACTGGGGGCTGGAGGAGAAGGGGACGACAGAGGATGAGATGGCTGAATGGCACCACTGACTCGATGGATGTGAGTCTGAGTGAACTCCGGGGGTTGGTGATGGACAGGGAGGCCTGGCATGCTGCGATTCAGGGAGTCACAAAGAGTCGGACACGACTGAGCGACTGAACTGAACTGAACTGAAAGATAACCCTGTGTGCAAGACAGCAAAAAAGACACAGATGTATAGAACAGTATTTTGGACTTTGTGGGAGAGGGAGAGGGAGAGGGTGGGATGATTTGGGAGAATGAAATTGATACATGTATAATATCATATAAGAAATGAATCGCCAGTCCAGGTTCGATGCAGAATACAGGATGCTTGGGGCTGGTGCACTGGGATGACCCAGAGGGATGGTACAGGAAAGGAGGTGGGAGGGGGGTTCAGGATGGAGAACACATGTACACCCGTGGCAGATTCATGTTAATGTATGGCAAAACCAATACAATATTGTAAAGTAATTAGCCTCCAATTAAAATAAATAAATTTAAATTAAAAAATAATAACTAACTACAGTCAGATTTTAATGTACTGATATATCATACTTTCAAAATGAAATCTGCAAGGGCAATAAGGAAATAATGCAAGAATACATGGCACAGAGGAAAACGAAGTAGATTGAAATTCAAGGCCTGGATTCCAGTCCCAGCTGTGGCACCAGTTCTGTGGCCCTGGAAAACATATGTAATATTTCTAAGTCTCCAAGTCTTTTAAATGAGGAGACTAGATTAAATGGTTTATAAGACCCATTCGAGATTAAATGATCTATGGTTGTAGAGCATATGCATAAAATAATATTAGAATATTCAGGGTGGGTCAAGGGGCAGGGGAAATAGATCTGAACCAAACACTCACTGCTCACTCACTTCAGTCATGTCCAATTCTTTGCAACCCCGTGGTCTGTAGCCCAACAGGCTCCTCTGTCCATGGGATTCTCCAGGCAAGAATAGTGGAGTGGGCATTATCAGAGAAATGCAAATCAAAACCACAATGAGGTACCATCTCATACTGGTCAGAATGGATGCTATCAAAAAGTCTACAAACAATAAATGCTGGAGAGGGTGTGGAGAAAAGGGAACCCTCTTACACTGTTGGTGGGATTGCAAACTAGTACAGCCACTATGGAGAACAGTGTGGAGATTCCTTAAAAAACTGGAAATAGAACTGCCATAAACACAGCAATCCCACTTCTGGGCACACACTCCAAGGAAACCAGAATTGAAAGAGACACATGTACCCCCAATGTTTATCACAGCACAGTTTACAATAGCTAAGACATGGAAGCAACCTAGATGTCCATCAGCAGATGAATGGATAAGAAAGCTGCGGTACATACGCACAACGGAGTATTACTCAGCCATTAAAAAGAATGCATTTGAGTCAGTTCTAATGAGGTGGATGAAACTGGAGCTTATTATACAGAGTGAAGTAAGTCAGAAAGAAAAACACCAATATAATTTATTAATGCATATATGTGGAATTTAGAAAGATGGTAACAATGACCCTACATGTGAGACAGCAAAAGAGACACAGATATAAAAAACAGACTTTTGGACCCTGGGAGAATGCGAGAGTGGGATGATTTTAGAAAATAACATTGATACATGTATATTGCCATATATGAAATAGATGACCAGTCCAAGTTTGATGCGTGAAACATGGCACTCAAAGCCAGTGCACTGGGACAACCCAGAGGGATGGGATGGTGAGGGAGGTGGAAGGGAGGATCAAGATTGGGGGACACATGTACACCTGTGGCTGATTCATGTCAATGTATGGCCAAAACCCACCACAATGTTGTAAAGTAATTAGCCTGCAATTAAAATAAATAGATTAATTTTTTAAAACAGAATACTGAAGTGGCTTGCTATGCCCTCCTCCAGGGGATCTAATGCATCTCTTATGTCTCCTGCATTGGCAGTTGTGTTCTTTACCACTATTGCCACCTGGGAAGCCCAAAGTGAAAGTGAAAGTGTTAGTTGCACATCCAGACACAAACTGAAACATGTATAATATCATATATGAAATGAGTCGCCAGTCCAGGTTCAATGCATGATACTGGATGCTTGGGGCTGGTGCACTGATGTGACCCAGAGGGATGGTACAGGGAGGGAGGAGGGAGGGGAGTTCAGGATGGGGAACATGTGTATACCTGTGGTGGATACATGTTAATGTATGGCAAAACCAATACAATATTGTAAAGTAATTAACCTCCAATTAAAATAAATAAGTTTATATTAAAAATAAATAAATAATTTTTTTAAAAAAGAGAGGGGAAAAAATGGAACTTACACCCTTCATTGAAAATGCATACAGGCTAATAAACAAAACATTTTATCTATTTCTTCAAATACTACTCCTTTCTCAAGAAATTAATTTTCCCCAAGGTTTTCCTCAGGGCAGCTTTGACATCCTTGTTCCTCAAACTATATATCAGTGGATTTAACATGGGCACCACAATGGTATAGAACAGGGAGGACACTTTCCCTTGGTCAAGGGGCAAAACAGAAGGTGGTTTGAGATACACGAAAGCCCCAGAACCAAAGAAAAGGAAAACCACAATTATGTGGGAGCTGCATGTACTGAAAGCTTTGGACCTGCCCTCAGTGGAGTGAATGCGGAGAATGCTGGAGAGGATTAGAGCATAAGAGATGGAGATGGTGACAGTGACCATTCCAATAACAATGGTCACAACTATGAAGACCACCAGTTCGTGCACATAAGAGCTGTTGCAAGCCAGCTCAAGGAGAGGAGGGATGTCACACATGAAATGATTGATGAGGTTGTCAGCACAGAAGATCAGACTTGCTATGCTTCCTGTGTGGGCCATGGCCCCTGAAAACCCCATCACATACACACCCAACAAAAGCAGTAAACAGACCTTAGGAGACATCGTGACTGTGTACACCAGTGGCTTACAGATGGCAACATAGCGGTCATATGCCATCGCTGACAGGACAAAGGACTCAGAGATGACAAAGAAGCAGAAGAAAAACAGTTGAGTCAAACACCCCGCATGCAAGATGGTGTTCTTCCTTGAGACGAAACTCATCAGCATTTTGGGAATGATAGTAGTGGAGTAACAGAAGTCTATTAAGGAGAGGTTGAAGAGGAAGAAGTACATGGGAGTGTGCAGGCATGAGTTCAACCCAATCAGCGTTATCAAGCCCAGGTTCCCCACTACGGTGACCACATAGAAACCTAGAAACAGGAGGAAGAGGGGGATCTGCAGTCCTGGTTGGTCTGTTAAGCCTGCGAGGATGAATTCTGTCACCGAAGAGTTCTCAGCTCCCATTCTCCCCTGGAGAAAAACTGGTCCATGGGGAAAAGAAAAGAGAACCATTTTGAGAGAAACACCACTACCACCCTCCCAGTACCCACCTCCCATTCTTGAGAATGGAATCCACCAAGACATTTGAGATTTCGTGTGGGAGGAAGGTTTCTACTGTTTGCTATGGATCTACTTTAATAGCTAAGTGACTTTAACTTCAGAGAACAATAAAGAGGTTAGACTTTGCCTCCAGAGTGACGCTGGCACTTCTAGAAGAAGCAGACATATATTCATATTCCAGTTCATTCAAAAATAAGAGATGTCTTTTAGACTGACTTAGTCTTTAAGTCAGTCCATTTTCTGTGCCCTGTCTCTCCTACTTCTGTTTGACACTGGGGACTTTCCCTTGACTAGCAGAAGACACTGTGACTTCTCAGAGCTGCCATCTCTGGGTCAGTGTTGCCAAATAAAGAAGGAGATCTCATATTTTTCCAGGATCTCCTGTCTCTAGTGGCTTTAGGGTTAATGATGATTGTTTCAAGCTAGCACTTATTTAAGTGGCTACTATGTGAGGCTTTGTACTAAGAGCTATGTGACAATACTATTATTCGCATTTTGCAGATGAGAAAGCTGAGTTAAGTAACTCACCCAAAACTCAGCCCTAAAACTACTGAGTAGCTGCCAGAAGGTGAACTTGGGCAGTCTGACTCACAGTTTGCACTGGTAACCACCGTGTTATATGACTGACCAGGTCCAAGCACGTACTCACCTTCCTTTAGTTTAGAGCTGTAATGCCATATTCCACTGTTTCTTGTCCACAATTGTCCTGGGAAAGAAAATGACCATAGTGAACTGAAGATGGCTGCTTTGAGCTCAGAACTCTCTCCTCCCTATCTGGTCCTAAGAATCAGAATCTCTGATTTATCTTGTATCTCATTCTGCTTTGAAGAGCATGTTTCCAATCATTGGTTTGCTCAAAACCCCTCCAGCTACAAGGAAGGAAGCCATGCCTTTTCCTGACTAGTGGATGACAGGAGAATAGGGAGTTTTATTAGGATTGTGGATCTCAGTGACTTGATTATTCAGAGACTCCCTCAAGACCATTTCCTGAGAGATTACTTTCCCAGGGATAGAAATGTTTGTTTATACCCTTGATATTACTTGCTTTGGTTTTTAGAGACAGTTCCTTTCAACAAACAGTTATCTGGTATAATTAAGAAAAAAATCATTGTTTTGAAAAACAATCATTGAAAAATGACTGTTATTACCGTTTCTTGAATATCCATTACTGTGCCTAACAAAGACCCTTTATAGTTTCTGGCTGCCAAGATTGAAAACATTATGCACATATATTCTATTTCTCATAATAATGATATTCTTTATTAAGGTAAGTTGCTCACAGAGACAATGTGTTTCAGAGCCCACGTGCCTGGATCTGTCTAAATTTAGGCCCCTATATATAATCACTAGATTAAACTTCCTCTTGTTGAGGGTCACTGGAATCCTTAAAGCAGGGTCCCTGCCTTCTGAAATCTGGCAATTTTGGGGAAAGTAACAAATAAATATGAAATGACTTTAATAAAAACAAGAAGTGAGTATGTCAAGAAACAATTAACACTAAGGGCTATCTATTATAATTTACAGTAAGATACATTTCCCAGGTGGCTCAGACAGTAAAGAGTCCGTCTGTAATGCAGGAAAACCAGGTTCAATCGTTCAATCCCTGCGTTAAGAAAATCTTCTGGAGAAGGAAATGGAAACCCACTCCAATATTCCCACCTGGTAAATCCCATGGACAGAGGAGCCTCATGGGCTACAGTCCCTACGGTTGCAAAGAGTCAGACAAAACTGTGCAACTAACACTTTCGCTTTTCAATTTCATTTAATGGTATATTCATATTTCATTCATTCTAGGAATAACTGCACTGTCCAGCAAACAAGAAAGAAGATTTCTGTGATTCTCTGCCCTTATCTTCTCATAGGCTGTAAGTCTAGTGGTAGCAAAGGTCTCTGTCAAGTACTTCATCTCAGCATCTGTCAGAAGCAACTTTTCTCTCAATTAAAATTCCCTTTGGCTGTCCCTACCTTCCACCCACTTTTAATCAAGTGCTTCTCTCTATTGACTTTCTAGCTTCTCAAATTCTCAGGATGAATCCTCATAGATCAGATTCCTAATCCAGGGATACATCCAAATTTGTTCTTCCTCTTCGGTTGGCTTTTGTCTAGTGTGTCTTCTACTTCTCAACATAAACTTCTGCCTTGTCAAAAGTTATCATTAAAGTCTCAATGCACTAGCATTGATGTTTTACTGAATGATGTCAGATGATGCGTGACTGTAGATGAGATTTTCAAAGTTGAGGTGCTTGTGGAAGAAACTATATATGGAAATTGATATAGTCACTATGAAGGACATTATGGTGATTCCTTAAACTAGGAATAAAACTATCCTATGACCCAGTAGTCCCACTACTTGGCATATTCCCTGTGAAGACCATAATCCAAAATACACAGTGGAAACAGTAACAAACTTTATTTTTGAGGACTCCAAAATCACTGCAGATGGTGACTGCAGCCATAAACTTAAAAGACACTTACTTGCTCCTTGGAAGAAAAGTTATGACCAACCTAGACAACATATTAAAAGACAGAGATGTTACTTTGCCAACAAAGGTCTGTCTAGTCAAAGCTATGTTTTTTCCAGTAGTCATGTATGGATGTGACAGGTGGACTATAAAGAGAACTGAGTGCTGAAGAATTTATGCTTTTGAACTGTGATGTTGGAGAAGACTCTTGAGAGTACCCTGGACTGCAAAGAGATCCAACCAGTCCATCCTAAAGGAGATCAGTCCTGGGTGTTCATTGGAAGGACTGATGTTGAAGCTGAAACTCCAACACTTTGGCCCCCTGATGCAAAGAACTGACTCATTGGAAAAGACACGGATGCTAACAAAGATTGAAGATGGGAGAAGGGGACGACAGAGGATGAAATGGTTGGATGGCATCACTGACTCAATGGACATGAGTTTGAGTAAACTTCAGGAGTTGGTGATGGACAGGGAGGCCTAGTGTGCTGCAGTCCATGGGGTCGCAAAAAGTTGGACACAACTGAGTGACTGAACTGAACTGAACTGAACCCCAGTGTTCATTACTGCACTATTTACAATAGAGAGGACATGGAAGCAACCTAGATGTCCATCAGCAGAGGAATGGATAAAGAAGATGTGCTACATATATACAATGGAATATTGTTGTTGCTGAGTTGCCAAGTCATGTCACCTCTTTGTGACCCCATGGACTGCAACACACCAGTCTCCCCTGTCCTTTACTATCTCCAGAAGTTTGCTCATTCCCATGTTCATTGAGTCAGTGATGTCATCCAACCATCTCATCCTCTGCTGCTCCCTTCTCCTCCTGCCCTCAATATTTTTCAGCAATAATGTGTTTTTCAATGAGTTGATTCTTCACATAAGATGGCCAAAGTATTAGAGCTTCAGCTTCAACATCAGTCCTTCCAATGAATATTCAGGGCTGATTTCCTTTATGATTGACTGGTTTGATCTCCTTGCAGTCCAAGGGACTCTCAAGAGTCTTCTCCAACACCACAATTCAGAAGCATCAATCCTTCATCTCTCAGTCTCCTTTATGGTCCAGCTCTGACACCTATACACGACTACTGGGAAAACCATAGCTTTGGCTAGACGGACCTTTGTTGGCAAAGTAATGTCTCTGCTTTTTAATATACTGTCTATGTTTGTCATAGTTTTTCTTCTGAGGAGCAAGTGTCTTTTAATTTCAAGGCTGCAGTCACTATCTCAGTGATTTTTGGAGCTCAAGGAAATGAAGTCTGTCACTGTTTCCATTGTTTCTCCATCTACTTGCCATGAAGTGATGGGACCGGATGCCTATTAGTCAGCTATAAAAGAAACAAAATTGTGTCAGTTGTAGTGATGTGGATGAACCTAAAGTCTGTCAAACAGAGTGAAGTAAGCCAAAAAGAGAAAATACATATACTATATTAATGCATATGTATATATGGAATCTAGAAAATGGTACTGATGAACCTATTTGTAGGGCAAGAATAGACCCAGATGTAGAGTGTGGACTTATTGAACAGTGAGGGAAGGAGAGGGTGGGATGAACTGAGAGAGTGGCACTGACATGTGTACACTACTATGTGTAACAGACAGCTAATGGGAGGCTCCTGCAGAGCACAAGGGGCTCAGCTCAGTGCTCTGTGATGACCTAGAGGGGTTGATGGGGGATGTGGGAGCCCATTGGGAGGGGATATATGTATACATATGGCTGATTCATGTTGTTGTATAGCAGAAATTAACACAGCATTGTAGCACAATTATCCTTCAATTTAAAATTAAAGAAAAGAAACTTACCACAGAAATAATGAAAGAATTTGGTTATGGAGCTTCCTCAGGGCTCATCTTTGTTACAAGTAATGCCTCAAAGGTCTTCAAAACAAATTTTTATCTTAAGCTTTACATTTCAGGAACAAATGTACTATCTTAAAAGGAAAATCTGCCTGTACAATACTATAAAATCTGCAATTTCCCAAGGATGAAAGATAAATCAAGATTATGAGGTGAACTGACATAAAAAGGGGATTAATTAGGGAAAAAACTAACATCATCTCAAGTCCAAAGTGTGTGGCTTAATATGCTGGAGCAGGGAAATGATTCTTAACACAAAAAAAATCTCCATGAACAAGAAAAAGTGTTTCTAAAAACAGAAGTATTAGACAAATAGAAAACAAAGATTGAAGGGATTAAATGCAATTTATAGACCATTACTGAAAATGAAAGCCACACTTTTTCTCTAAAAAGTGTTTCAGAACTTTACAAAGCCTTTTCCCAACAACTTTATTCTGGTGGCTAGCTCACATCTAGAAGGGATGTGTTGCTGTGGAAGGAGCCAAATCTAATTGTACTGACTGTACTGCCTTGAACTAATCCTGACTGTACTACCTTGAACAAGATGCTAAGTTCTCTTTTCTGGTGTTCCCCTCTCTACAGCATAGCAACAATTAAAACTGACTTGTCTGTGTCACAATATCATTCATGAATTGCATCAGATGTTTTAAACCAAGTGGATATTCTGATGTCCTGTTTACTTGATACCATTGACAACTTCATTTTCAAGACACCTTAACTTTCCACCTTTCCTTCAACTTCTGGCCACTTATTTTCATTCTCCTTCAAGGTTCCTTATTCACCTGCCCATAAATGTTAATGACAACAGATGCTCAACTTCTTTCCTCTTGTCCTACTCACTTTTTCTGAGCCATCTCATCCACTTGCTCACACTGAATGAATTGAAAGTCCAATCTATATTTCTAGGTGGGATTTTACACCTATAACACCAGCAACCCACTGCACATCTCCACCTGAATGCCCCATAGACACTTACAATTCAACACACTGAAAACTTATTATTTTCCCTCTAAAGTGGCTCCTGCCGCATTACCCTGATCAGAATATGGCGCCATTTTTCTGCTTGCTTCCTCCTCTCCATCATAATTAAATCATGTCAATTATGTCTTTTAAATGACTTATGCCAGTTGCCTGAAAATCAGTTACTGAAAATAATTTACCAACTGGACAGTTTGCTGGAAGCTAATTCACTGAATAGCCAGTTTGTAAAATGGCCAATTTAGTAAGTGTAGTTTTACTTTCAGGTTTTTTTTTATGCAGTATGTATTCATTTCATAAAATTAAGAACTATAGGTAAAGTGAAAGCTTAAATTACTGTAAGCTGTTATCTTTTTTAAGCAGCTTAAAAGAAGAAAACAAGCTTTTTTTATATTTAAACACATATTTACTATTCCCAGCAATCTTCATTCCTTTCTGTAGACTCAAGTATCCATCTGGTGTCATTTTCCTTTAACATTTCTTATAGGGAAGATGTGAATTCTCTGGCAATGAATTCTCTAAGCTCTTACTTTTCTGAAGGAAAATAAAATTTACTTCACTTTAATTTTGAAGAATAGTTTCTCTGTGTATAGTTCTTGATAGACAGGTTTTTATTTCAGCATTTTAAACTTATTGTTTCATTGTCCTTTGGTGTGTATTCTTTATGACAAGAAGTCAACAACAATCTTCATTTTTGGTCCTCTATGAAATTTGTCTTTATAATCTGGTTGGTATAACATTTTTTTAAAAAACACTGATTCTAAGCAATTTGATTATGGTGATAACTTGATGCAGTTTTCTTTGTGTTTATTCAGCTTGAGGTTCATTGAGCCTATCCTGTGGGTTTATAGTTTTCTTCAAAGTTGGACATTTTCAGCCATCTTTGATTCTAATATTTTCTCTAACCTATGCACTCTTTGGTTCCAGTTAAACTGCATTAGACCACTTGATATTGTACCACAAGGCACTGAGTCTGTTTATTTTTGAATCCTCTCTCTCTCTCTCTCTCTATTTCAGCACTTTCTCTTGCCAAGTATTCAAGTTTTTAAATTATTTCTTCAATAGTGTCTACTGATCTGTTAAGGTCATCCACCAAATTTTCTTTTCATATAAAGCATTTTCGGTTCTACGTGTTTCATTCGGTTTTCTTTTGTAGTTTCCTTTTTTTTCACTCTGCTATATTATTATTTTCCTTAACACCCTTGAGTGTGGGTATAAGGCCTTTTTAAAATCCTTGTTGACTAATTCCAATATTTATATAATTTCTGGTATGTTTCTACTGGCTGACTTTTGCCCTGGTTGATTTGCAATTTTTCTTTTTTTTTTTTTTTTTTTTTTGCTTTTTGTACTATCTACTGATTTTTATTGGATTTGAAACATTATGACTATAACATTGTTGAGCTTCTAAATTATCTTGCTCTCCTTTAAAAATTTTAATGGCTTATTTTATGGCCATTAAGTATATAAGCTTAATTTTTTTTGAAGTTTCTTTCTAAGACTTGTTAAAGCAGGTCTAATTTAGAGTTAGACAAATTTAGTACTACTCCTTGGAGAAGGCAATGGCACCCCACTCCAGTACTCTTGCCTGGAAAATCCCATGGATGGAGGAGCCTGGTGGGCTACAGTCCATGGGGTCGCTAAGAGTCGGACATGACTGAGCGACTTCACTTTCACTTTTCACTTTCATGCATTGGAGAAGGAAACGGCAACCCACTCCAGTGTTCTTGCCTGCCAGGGTAATGGGGGAGCCTGGTGTGCTGCCATCTATGGGGTCACACAGAGTCAGACACGACTGAAGCGACTTAGCAGCAGCAGCAGCAGCAGCAGTACTACTCCTAAACTATTACTTTTCATGGGCCTGTACTTAATTTTCCTTCAGGTTTCAGTAAGCTGAATAGTGTGAGTTCAGACATCTCCAGGCTTTCTGTGAGTTCTCGGAATCGTTCAGCTTCCAAATCAACAGTAATTATTAACTTGGCCTCATGGAACTTCACCATATATATACACAGTTCAGTATTAGCCAAAGAAAAAAGAGGACTGTATTCATGTTTCTGGAGCTCTTTCTCTACCTAGCTCATGTCCTCTTCCTCATAAACATGAAGTGAGAAGAAGGCTGAGCGCTGAAGAATTGATGCTTTTGAACTGTGGTGTTGGAGAAGACTCTTGAGAGTCCCTTGGACTGCAAGGAGATCCAACCAGTCCATTCTGAAGGAGATCAGCCCTGGGATTTCTTTGGAAGGAATGATGCTAAAGCTGAAACTCCAGTACATTGGCCACCTCATGTGAAGAGTTGACTCATTGGAAAAGACTCTGATGCTGGGAGGGATTGGGGGCAGGAGGAGAAGGGGACGACAGAGGATGAGATGGCTGGATGGCATCACTGACTCGATGGACATGAATCTGAGTGAACTCCAGGAGTTGGTGGTGGACAGGGAGGCCTGGTGTGCTGCGATTCACGGGGTCGCAAAGAGTCGGACACGACTGAGTGACTGAACTGAACTGAACTGAAGCCCCCTGTGTTCTGATCTCTTGATTCTACAACTAGTAGCAATTTTGTGCTTTGCTTGGGCAACCCCTCTAGTGGCAGGGTGTGATTAGACCACCAAATTGAAAGCTTGGGCAGTTATAAGACTTACCTGATTTGTTTTCCTTCCATCACAGATACCAGTCCAGAGATGCCTGTTGTCAGACATCTAAAGAATTATCATATCTACTTTACCAGTCTGGTTTTACAGTAGGAAGTTGAGTCTGGTATGAGTTACTCAGTCATGGCTGCATTAAGACTTCATTTAATTTTGACTGGATTTTAGTGACTACTAAATATTGGAGACAAACAAAAAGAAAGACCTAGAACAGTCAAAGAAAAATATGTGCATGAGAAGATATGGCTGCAACAGAGTAAGCACTTGGTGTTATGAATACTTAAATAATATCTTTTAATGTAGTAATTTACTTCCTGAATGTATTTTTCCTGTGTGTATACATAATAATATATGTGTGTATGCAAAAATAAACTCAAAATTAATTAAAGATCTAAATGTAAGACCAGAAACTATAAAACTCCTAGAGGAAAACATAGGCAAGTCACCTCTCTGACACAAATCACAGCAAGATCCTCTATGACCCACCTCCCAGAGTAATAGAAATAAAAGAAAAAATAAACAAATGGAACCTAATTAAGCTTAAAAGTTTTTGCACAATGAAAGAAACTCTAAGCAAGGTGAAAAGACAGCCTTCAGAATGGGAGAAAATAATAGCAAACGAAACAACTGACAAAGAATTAATCTCAAAAATATACAAGCAACTCCTGCAGCTCAATTCCAGAAAAATAAACGACCCAATCAAAAAATGGGCCAAAGAACTAAATAGACATTTCTCCAAAGAAGACATACAGATGGCTAACAAAAACATGAAAAGATGCTCAACATCACTCATTATCAGAGAAATGCAAATCAAAACTACAAATCAAATCAAAATGCAAATCAAAAGCAGTCAGAATGGCTGCTATCAAAAAGTCTACAAACAATAAATGCTGGAGAGGGTGTGGAGAAAAGGGAATCTCTTACGCTGTTGGTGGGAATGCAAACTTGTACAGCCACTATGGAGAAACGTGTGGAGATTCCTTTAAAAACTGGACATAGAACTGCCATACAACCCAGAAATCCCACTGCTGGGCATACACACCAACGAAACCAGAATTGAAAGAGACATGTGTACCCCAGTGTTCATCACAACACTGTTTACAATAGCTAGGATGTGGAAGCAGCCTAGCTGTCCATCGGCAGACGAATGGATAAGAAAGCTGTGGTACTCAGCTATTAAAAAGAATGCATTTGAGTCAGTTCTAATGAGGTGGATGCAACTAGAGCCTATTATACAGAGTGAATTAAGTCAGAAAGAAAAACACCAATACAGTATATTAACAGATATATATGGAATTTAGAAAGATGGTAACGACAACCCTATATGTAAGACAGCAAAAAGAGACAAAGACATAAAGAACAGACTTTGGGACTCTGTGGGAGAAGACGAGGGCGGGATGATTTGAGAAAATAGCATTGAAACATGTATATTACCATATGTGAAATAGATAACCAGTCCAGGTTCGACGCATGAAACAGGACACTCAAAGCCAGTGTACTGGGACAATCCAGAGGGATGGGATGGGGAGGGAGGTGAACGGGGTTTCCGGGTGAGGGGACACATGTACACCCGTGGCTGATTCATGTCAGTGTATGGCAAAAACTGCTACAATATTGTAAAGTAATTAGCCTCCAAATAAAACAAATAAACTAATTTAAAATATAAACCAAAAAAAAAGAAATTCTATGTGGAAACTTACAGTGATAATAGTGAAAAATAATTTGATTGTACCACTCCCTCAGGACTCATCCTTGTTACAAATATACCCTCAAAGCTCTTCGAAACGAATTTTTATCTTAAGCACTATATTTCAGGAACATATGTACTATTTCATAAAGGAAATATCCCTGTGCAAAACTATAAAATTTATACTTTCCCCAGGATGAAAGATAAATCAAGATTATGACGTGGACTGAAATTTTCCACTGTGGAAACAGTGGCTGACTTTATTTTCCTGGCCTCCAAAATCAGTGCAGATGGTAACTGCAGCCATGAAATTAAAAGACACTTACTCCTTGGAAGAAAAGTTATGACCAACCTAGATAGCATATTCAAAAGCAGAGACATTACTTTGCCAACAAAGATCCATCTAGTCAAAGCTATGGTTTTTCCAGTAGACATGTTTGGATGTGAGAGTTGGACTATAAAGAAAGCTGAGCACCAAAGAATTTATGCTTTCGAACTGTGGTGTTGGAGAAGACTCTTGAGAGTCCCCAGGACTGCAAGGAGATCAATCCAGTCCATCCTAAAGGAAATCAGTTCTGAATATACATTGAAAGGATGCTGAAGCTGAAACTCCAATACGTTGGCCACCTGACATGAAGAATTGACTCATTGGAAAAGACCCTGATGCTGGGAAAGATTGAAGATGGAAGGAGAAGGGGACAACAGTGGATGAGATGGTTGGATGGCATCACCGACTCAATGGACATGAGTTTGAGTAAACTCTGGGATTTGGTGATGGACAGGGAGTCCTGGCATGCTGCAATCCATGGGGTCTCAAAGAGTCGGATATGACTGATTGAACTGATGACAAGAAGAAATGTTTTTAAAAACAAAAGTATTAGACAGATAGAAAACAAAGACTGAAGAGATTCTTTGCAATTTATAGACCTTCATTGGAAACAAAAGTCACACACTTTCTCTATGAAATGTTTTAGAATTTTATGAAGACTTTTCCCAGTGACTTTATTCTGGTGGCTAGTTCACATCAAGAAGCAGTGTTACTGTGGAAGGAGGCAGATCTAAATATTATAAAGTAATTAACCTCCAGTTAAAATAAATACATTTATATTTAAAAAATAATAATAAAGATCTGTTCTGGATTTTACTGCTTTGAACAAGATGCCAAGTACTCTTTGTATGGTATTCCCCCATCTACAGAATTACAGCAATTAAACCTGATTTGTCTGGGTCTCATTGTTGTTGAATTAACTCAGGTTTTCTCAAACTCAGCAGGTATTTTTCAGTCCTCTTTTACTTGATACTGTTGACAGCTTCTCTTTCAGAACAAAACTTTCTGGTTTTCCTCCAACTTCTGGCCCCTTATTTTCATTCTCCTTCATGGGTCCTTATTCACTTGCCCATAAACATTGATGACAGCAGATCCTCGACTCTTTTTTCTTGTCCTATTTAGTAATACTTTCTCTGAACCATCTCATCCACTTGCTCACACTGAATGAATTGAAAGTAAAATCTACATTTCTAGGTGAGATTTACACCTCTAATACCAGCAACCCACTGCACACCTGCACCTGAATGCCCCACAGATACCTATGACTCAATACACTGAAAACTTATTTTCCCTCTAAAGTGGCTCTTGCCCCTTATCTTAATCAGAATATGGCACCATTTTCTGGCTTGCTCCCTCCTTTCTATCAGTAATTAAATCATGTTGATTATGTCTTTTAAAATAATTTATGCCAGTTGCCTGAAAATCAGTTATGAAAGACTAATTTACCAACAGGTCACTTTGCTGAAATCTAGTTCACTGAATAGCCAATTTGTGAAATGGCCAATCTACTATGTTTAGCTTTACTTTCAGGTTTTTTATGCAGTATGTGTTCATTTCAAAGTTAGGAATTATTGGTAAACTGAAAACTTAAATTACTGTAAACTGTCATCATTTTTAAACAGTTTAAAAGGGGAAAACAAGATTTTTTTAATATTTAAACACGTATTTAATATTCCCAGCAATCTTCATTCCTTTGTGAATATCCAAGTATCCATCTGGTGTCATTTTCTTTAGTTTCAGGAACTGGCTTCAATATTTTTTATAGGGCAGACATGCTTGCAATGAATTCTCTAAGCTCTTATTTCTCTGGAGGAAAAAAATTATTTCACTTTAATTTTGAAGCCTATCTTCTTTGGATATAGTTCTGGATAGAAACAGATTTTTTTCAACATTTTAAACAGTGTCTCATTATTCCTTGGTTTATATTTTTATCACAAGAAGTCAACAGTGATCTTCATTTTTGGTCCTCTATGAAATTTACCTTATCATCTGGTTAGTTCAGCATTTTTTACAAATCAATTCTAAGTAATCTGATTATGGTAATATTTGACATGGGTTTCTTTGTGTTTATTGAGCTTGAAGTTCATTGAGCTTATCCTGTGATTTTATTTTTTTTCTTCGAATTTGGAAATTTTCAGCCATCATTAATTCTAACATTTTTTCTGACATATCCCACTGTTCCCTCTTTGGGTTCAGTTAAGCTACATTAGACCACCTGATATTGTACCACAAGACACTGAGGCTGTGTTTATTTTTTTAATCCCCTCTCTCTCTCTCTCTCTCTCTCTCTCTCTCTCTCTCTCTCTATCTCTTACTAGAGATACAAGTTTTCTGGTTATTTTCCCATAATATCTATTCTTCTGGTAAGTTCACCTTGTAAATTTTCATTTTAGATAAAGCATTTTCATTCTACTGTTCCATTTGGGGTTTTTTTAATATTATCCATTTTTTCACTCTATTATATTCGTATTTTTTTCTCAGTTCATATAATCTATTACAGTTAGCCAGTCTAGGTTCAATGCAGGATACAGGATGCTTGGGGCTGGTGCACTGGGATGACCCACAGAGACGGTATGGGGAGGGAAATGGGAGGGGGGTTCAGAATTGGGAACTCATGTACACCCATGGTGGATTCATGTTGATATATGGCAAAACCAATACAGTATTGTAAAGTAAAATAAAGTAAAATTAAAAAAATAAAATAAAATAAAGTAAGGAATGGTAAAATATATATATAAATAAAAATTTTAAAAATCAAAAAAAAATTCACCAACACACCAATAGTACAAAACTAAACAGCATTATAAGTTATTCCCCCCTCAGGAAAATAAAACATACTGATTGTCAAAGCTAGACGTCAGTCTAAGTTTTAGAACAAAGGAAGAATGTGAAACTAATAACAGGAAAAAGCAATCACTCACAATGACCACGAAAAGAAAATCCAAAAGAAAGTCCATTTTCTCACAGACATTGATTGTCTTCTCTAAATTAGTAAAAATTATCTTAACATAAACTGTACTTTAAAAAAACTAGAAACTCTTCAAGTAACTAAAGATAACCCTCCAAGGCCATTTTCACAGCTTTTTTTGTTTGTTTGCTTTAAATGCCATTACAGCCAAATTAACACACATTTGACCTTAGTTTTCTTAATACCTATGAGCATATATATAATGCCTTTTTAAAGTTCCTTTTAATATATATATATATATACATAATATATATAATACATTTTAAAGTCGACTAATCTCAACATTTTTATAATTACTGGAATGTTGCTTTAGTCCTGGTTGTGAGTTACATTCTTTGACTTTTTGGAATCTCTACTAATTTTTATTGGATTCCGAACATTGTGACTATAACATTGTTGAGTTTCTGGATTATCTTCTCATTTAAAATTCTTAAGGATTTTTTATGGCAATTAAGGCAAGCATATAAGCTTAATCTTTTTGAAATTTGTTTCTAAGGTTTGTTAAAGCAGGTCTAATTTAGAGTTGGGCAAATTTAGTACTACTCCTAAACTATTACCTTTTGTCAACCTGTACTGAATGTCCTGAATATTCCTTGAGATTTCACTAAGATGGATGGTGCAGGTTCAGACATCTCCAGGCCTTGTGTGAGTTCTGGCAATTGTTCCAAACCAGCTTCCAAACCACCAGCAGTTATAATTAATTTAGCTTCATGGAACATCACCCTGTACATACACAGCTTAGTACTTAGCTGAAGGAAAAGGGGGACTGTATTTGTGTTTCTGGAGCTCTTTCTCTACCTAACTCAGGTCCTCTTCCCTATCAATTTGAAGTGACTAAGCTTCCTTGTTCTGATCTCTGATTCTACAACTAGTAACAATTTTGTGCTTTGCTTGGGCAACACCTCTGGTGCCAGGGTCTGACTAGACTGCAAATGAAAGCTTGGGCAATTATAAGACTTACCTGATTTGTTTTCCTTCCATCACAGATACCAGTCCAGAGATGCCTGTTGTCACATGTCTAAAGAGTAATTACATATACTTTTCCAGTTTACAGTTTACAGTAGGAAGGTGAGTCTGGTATGAATTTTTCAGTCAGTTCAGTTCGGTCACTCAGTCACAACTAAGAAAACATTCAGAAGTCTTTATCAATTTAGTTTTGACTGGATTTTCAGTTCAGTTCATTTCAGTTCAGTTGCTCAGTCATGTCCAACTCTTTGTGACTCCATGGATTGCAGCATGCCAGGCCTCCCTGTCCATCACCAACTCCCGGAGTTTACTCAAACTCATGTCCATTGAGTCGGTGATGCCATCCAGCCATCTCATCCTCTGTCGTCCCCTTCTCCTCCCACCTTAGGAACAGGGTCTTTTAAATTTTTTATGTTCTATTTTTTTACTTTACAATATTGTATTGGTTTTGCCACACATCAACATGAATCCACCACGGATGTATACGTGCACTCAATCCTGAACCCCCCTCCCACCTCCCTCCCCGTACCATCCCTCTGGGTCATCCCAGTGCACCAGCCCCAAGCATCCTGTACCCTGCATCAAACCTGGACTAGCGATTCGTTTCTTATATGATATTATACATGTTTCAATGCCGTTCTCCCAAATCATCCCACCCTCTCCCTCTCCCACAGACTCCAAACGACTGTTCTATACATCTGTGTCTCTTTTGCTGTCTCGCATACAGGGTTATTGTTACCATCTTTCTAAATTCCATATATATGCATTAATATACTGAATTGGTGTTTTTTCTTTCTGGCTTACTTCACTCTGTATAATCCGCTCCAGTTTCATCCACCTCATTAGAACTGATTCACATGTATTCTTTTTAATGGCTGAGTAATACTCCATTGTGTATATGTACCACAGCTTTCTTATCCATTCATCTGCTGATGGACTTCTAGGTTGCTTCCATGTCCTGGCTATGATAAAGAGTGCTGCGATGAACATTGGGGTACATGTCTCTCTTTCAATTCTGGTTTCCTCAGTGTGTATGCCCAGTAGTGGGATTGCTGGGTCATAAGGCAGTTCTATTTCCAGTTTTTTAAGGAATCTCCACACTGTTCTCCATAGTGGCTGTTCTAGCTTGCCACCAACAGTGTAGGAGGGTTCCTTTTCTCCACACCCTCTCCAGCATTTATTGCTTGAAGACTTTTGGATCACATCCATTCTGACTGGTGTGAAATGGTACCTCATTGTGGTTTTGATTTGCATTTCTCTGATAATGAGTGATGTTGAGCATCTTTTCATGTGTTTGTTAGCCATCTGTATGTCTTCTTTGGAGAAATGTCTATTTAGTTCTTTAGCCCATTTTTTGATTGGGTGGTTTATTTTTCTGGAATTGAGCTGCAGGAGTTGGTTATATATTTTTGAGATTAGTTGTGTGTGTATATTGCTTTTATGCTCAGTAGCTAAGTCGTGTCCAATTCTTTGGGACCCCATAAACTATAGCCAGAATACTGGAGTGAGTTGCTATCTCCTTTTTCGGGTGACTTTCCTGACCCAGGAATCAAACCCACATCTGCACTGGCAGGCAGATTCTTTACCAATGAGCCACCAGGAAAGCCAAAAATTGCTTACAGAAAAGCTCATCAGGTGATATTGAGAATAGCAGCAGAAACTGGGAGGAGTTTAACTCACTCCAACAGCAGGTGAATTTAAGAATGCTAAAATAATGTCTGGAGGGGGTGCCTCGTTCTGTGGATCTAGAATCTCAAATCTAATCACGTAGAACTCTTCTACAGAACAAACACCCATGTTGCTAAGAAAGAGAAATCTTAGGAGAAACCTATTTGGGAAAGGAGGAACAATTTAAGATCAAAAAGAAAAGAAGGAGAATTCAAGAGAAATTTTTAATGTCAAAGCTAGACAAAAATGATTTGATATACACAGAAAAGAACAGAAACCCAGAAATATAATGAAAGCAAGGGAACAAAACAAATACTAAAATTTAGAGTTTATAAAAATTCTCATTATGTTAACAAATAATAAAGGACTGAAACTTGTTCTGAAAAGGAACACACCATGTCAAAGAATACTGACTCAGAATGAAAAACTGCCAATCGCATTCTAGCAAAATTATTGGGCATTAAGGAAAATGAAAAGATCTTTTGAGTACCCAGACATGGATAGTGTTAAGTATTTATTTACCTTTAAATATAAGAAGGGTGGTTAACAGGGGTTGGGCATGGGGGAAATGGGGAGATGTTGGTCAAGGGTACAAATTTCCAATGCTCAAGAAAGAGTATTGGAAATAAATTTATATTTTTAAAAAAAGATCTTATGTGTGTGTATATTGCTTTTATGTAACAGAACACAATAAGAACTCAATAAGTCTGTGGAATATAATGTACAATACGATGCCTATAGTTAACACTACTGTATTGAACACCTAAAGTTTGCTAAGAGAGTATATTTTAAGTGTTCTTGGCTCACACATAAAGGTAACTATGTGAGATACGGGATATGTTTATTATTTTGATTTCAGTAATCATTTCACAATATGTATGTATGTCAAATCACATAGTATACTTACAAAAATCACATGTGCAACTGAGATGTATATAATTTTTTTGTCAGTCATATTGCAGTAAAGCTAAAAAATATAAAATAAAAACAAAAGTAATCAAGGTTAATTACTAAAGATTAAATAAAATTCATTCTATTTCAATGAAAAAAGCAGTTAACTAAAATTAAACAAGTAAGTAAACTTACTTTTTTAAGTAAGCTTAGGGAATTTGTTTTTGGAGAAATGCCAAATATAAAAGATATAAAATAAAGCATTTTTATAATAAAGACTATAAATGCAGTTCATTGTACATGTAGGTGAAAAACTAATGGTGCATACCAAACCAGGATGGCAGTGACTAACAACAATGGCAATGATATTGGTAAAAGTATGATGATATTCATGGTAATGACTGAAGTGGTCATGGTGAAGATAATGATAATGAAGCTAAAAACGTCCAGCTTCTGGGATTAGGTACCAGACTTACCAGGCAGGATAACTCTCCCAGAAAAATTAACACACCTGGGAGTTAACACAGCTTTCATAGAGCAAATGGAAACACACACTAATTGTTCATTGAGGACCCAGTCTCTGGAGCAGGCATTCCAGGAGAGTGTCTACCTAAACATAAAAATATCCAGTGCCCCAGTCTCTATGACCCATTTCTATGACTGGTTCGTCCCTTTAACTGAAAATAGATGTAAATCTTGTAGCTTTCTATTTTCTGATATTTATTTCTTGAGCACTGGAAAGCCGAGTACCTCCTAAGACTTCCAGGTAACAATGTTCCAGTTTTCCTCAACACAGATATTCAGTTATGGTTTTAAGGCAGTTGTGTAAGATGAGAACAAGGTATCTTCCATGAATTCCCATTTCGACTACAGACCTTTTATACACACCATTTTCAATCATATGTCTCCCTTCTCAGAGCTTTTCCCCTCACTTGGAAAGGAAATATATTTGCTTTTATAATTCTGATTGTTTTCATTAGCAGCAGTTCTTTGCTTCTGGTGAGCTGATAAAACTACTAGTAAGATTTTTAGTAACTAACAAGAAATTTAGGGGTCATTTATAAATTAGCTAGAAGATTACAGGAAAATATCACTGTTGCTCATGATTTTGTATTCAGTAGAAAAGGTGTTTACATTAAAAGACAGGAAATAAAATCTCTACTTCATAACAATATTCTGTTTTCTGGAACTTTGATTCCTAGTAATGAGATGTGTGTGAATTTTCTGTTTCTCATCATTTTAGGAGACTCTGATTTGAGGGAAGAAGATACATAAGATATGTTTCAAATCTCCTGTAATTATCTAGATGAAAATTGCTTATATCTTTTTCAAAAAATTGAAATACAATTCAAAATTATGTTCAGTTCAGTACTATTATTGAAAATTTAAATACCTCACTGCCAATAATTTAAGGTATAAAATTAAAATAAATAAATTTAAATTAAAATTTTAAAAAAGTTTATTATAATGCAGATTTCCTTATCTTCAGTATCAAAATGAACAGAAGTGATATTACAAGTCAGTCAGTGTCTTTTAATGCTACAGAACAAAGCAGGTTACAAACCAACATGTATAGTATGCTCACTTTGACTAAAAACTAAAAAACCTGTATATTAATGCACACATTTATAAATACATATATGCATAGAAGAAGATCTAGTAGAACATACATAGAAATTTTAGATTCTCAGTTGGTAGAATATGACAATTTGATTTTTGTCTGTGTGTTTACTTGTCTACAATACAGATATATTGCTTTTGTACTCTTAAAAAAAGTTTCTGGAGATACAGCAATGAGATCTTTCATTGGCCTTAATGTATGACATTGTTTACCTAAAATATAAAAATAAAGTTTCACAAAGAGACAAGTTATAGCCAGACAGCACAGTATGGTAAAGGCAAAACAGACTCATGGTTACAACTCCTGGGTTCTGGGTTCAGTTCTATTTTTCATAGCCATATGACTTTGGGTGAATTTGAGTATCAGTTTCCTAGAACAGGAGTTTGCTAATGATTCAGAAAGGATCAGACAGTAAATACTTTAGGCTCTGCAATCCGTAAGATCTCTGTTGCTACTCCTTAACTTCTACCATTCTATCAGGAAAGCAGTTTTGTGAGCTTTGTGTGCATGCTCAGTCACATCAAACTCTTCGCCACCGTATGGGCTATAGCCCACCCGACTCCTCTGTCCATGGGACTCTCCAGGCAAGAATGGGTTGCTATGCTCTCCTCCAGGGCATCTTCCCAACCCAGAAATCGAACCTGCATCACCTGTGTCTCCTAAATTCCAAGGGGATTCTTTACCATCTGGGCCATCAGGGAAGCCCCCTGTGACTTTTAAGGAAGGCTTAAAATCTCAGCCCTTCAACCTGAACTAACATAGTGCTGTAGGTCAATGATATATTAATAAAAATAAATAAATAAGTCAGAGAAAAGCAGTTTGATTCTAATCTTGTCTCTTTGCTATCTAATACCTCAATTCTTAAAATTTATAGTTTATCAAATGAGTAAAAGAAAATCTCAGCACTTAATTTTCAAATAGCTGATGATTTTCTAGATATCACTCTATAAATTATTTATAGTTTGTTTTGGTATGGATAAATGGTGTATGTGATTTCAGCTTTACAAAGGTATGGCGGTTTTAGTGCCCAGAATAGGTTTTATCATGAATGGGCTTTTCCACATGTAACTAACATTGCATATTTTGCTGTTCCTGTGTGGAGAGTTCCAAAAATGTCAGTTTGTGGGTATTTTCTCTGTCATTGCTAAGCTTTCTACTAGTTCTTTTAATTAATTAGAAGAGTATTGCAGTCTCTAATGGTGGACCTTATATTCTTTCTTTCTGTCAGTTTGGTTCATGTGTTTTGAAACACTGTTGATAAATGAACTCATTTAGGAGTCTCATGTCGCCTTAATCAAGTGACTTCTTTATCATTCTGAAATGTTCCTCCTTATTTCTAGTAACATTTCCTGCTTTGAAATCTACTTTGCTCACTGCTGATATAGTCTAGCTTTCTCTGCCTTGATATTTACATGGTATCTTTTTTTCTGTACTTATAATTTTAGCTATTAATGTCTTTATATTCAAAGTAGATTTCTTGGAAAACCATACAATTGGGTAATGGCATTTATCCACTGTGACAATCTCTGCATTTTCCTTAGACTATTTAAACTATTTGTATCTAAATCAGTCATCAAAATGTTTGTTAAATCTGCCATCTTGCAACTGTCCTTTATTCTACTTTTTCTTTTTCCTTCCCTTCTTTTAGACTGACAGTTTTGATGATTATATTTTATCTCCTATTATATTTTATCTCCTACTATTAGCTTATTAGCTATAGGCTTTTTATTATTTACTTGTTGTCCTACATTTTATAATATTCATTCTTTCTAGATCTGTTCACCTGGAATGTGGCTTGGAATCACTGGTACAATCATTGGGTTTATGATATATTTCTCCCTCCGCTCAGGAATCAGTTTGGTACTGCCTGTTGTCAGATGTCAGGAAATGATTGTTCATTGTGCCTTGTCTGGTTTTCTGGTTGTTTATGGTATAAATACAATTCCAGTATGAGTTCACCCTTCACGGGTGGAAGTAAGAAGCCCACTCACTAATTTTTAAGTACTTTAAATATGTTGTGAAATTTTCAGATTAAAAAAATGGAGCCGATTATACAGAGTGAAGTAAGCCAGAAAGAAAAACACCAATACAGTATACTAACACATATATATGGAATTTAGAAAGATGGCAATGACGACCCTGTATGCAAGACAGGAAAAAAGACGCAGCTGTCTATAACAGACTTTTGGACTCAGAGGGAGAGGGAGAGGGTGGGATGATATGGGAGAATGGCATTCTATCATGTATACTATCATGTAAGAATTGAATCGCTAGTCTATGTCTGACGCAGGATACAGCATGCTTGGGGCTGGTGCATGGGGATGACCCACAGAGATGTTATGGGGAGGGAGGTGGGAGGGGGGTTCATGTTTGGGAACACATGTAAGAATTAAAGATTTTAAAATTAGAAAAATAAAATAAAAAAATAATAATAAAAAAAAATAAATAAAGTGAGCTACTAAGCAAAAAAAAAAAAAAAAAAGAGAGATTAGAAGCAACTATTTCAGGGATGAGTCACTTATAGAATCAGTAACAGTTTTGTCACTCTTTAGATAACATTGATTAGCTGAAATTTCCCCAAAGTTCTTAACCATAATACAGAAAGAATTTCTTCCAGTTACTACAGTCTCAGCTCTCCTCAGGCTGAAGTTGCTTAAGAACTAGGAGGGCAAGAAATACGAACAGCTCTTAAGATCATGAGTTTTCAAATCAAAGGGCCAGAAAGAAGCCAGAGCCCAATAAACCTCGGTCCATCATTCTTTTTTAACTTGACACTGTGGAAACCACATGGTGAGCATTTAACTGGGTTACCTATTCTTAGTAGCAAGTTCTGTCTTCCATATTTAGCATATTTATTAAATCAGTACAGACCAGAAGACAAGCAGTATATCCAGAATAGTCAACATATAGTTCCGTGGGATAATGAGAACAATTGCTGGAATTTCAACAGAAATAGTCTTTTAATTGTCATTATAAATAATAATAATAATATAGGTAATTTTCTAACCAGCTAGGATGAAATCACTCAACACTGAAATTGACACATAATCTCAGTTAGAATTATAGGATCAACTTCTTAGCTGCTTGGGAATCTAACAATTTTCTTACCACTTTCAGGACATGAGCTTGAGGATTTAGAAAATTTGGTTCATAATGAGTCATAGAATTCCAGAGTCTCAAAAGGTCAAAACCAAGAAAAGCATCTATATTCAATTTCTTTATAAGACATTGATGTGTATAAGCATGAAAATGTTGAAAGTATACTGTCAATGAAAACAATAAACTACAAAACAATATAAAAAATAAATAAATAAAAAAAATAAAAAAATGTGTATCTTTTTCACTCACATGCTCATCCCTAAATTGAAATAACAAAAGCTAAGATATGGAGTAGTTTTAAATGGTTATTTCATCCAATGACCAATCATGTTTAGAATTTGGGAAACTTTAACTGGAGTCAGAGAGGTGATCTTCCAGGGGCTTACATTTACCACTGACAATTTCTCAATAGAATTTACCAAATTACTTCCAGAAGTCAGTTTACCAGAAGAAAAATACTCTAAGCTCTAATAAATTATGTTTCCTTCAGTTTTTTCTCTTTGAGTAAAAAGGAAAATTGAAGAAAAGCCATCACACGGAGATATGATATCCAGGAAATGCTTCTCAAGACCAACTTTAAACTGCCATTTTGACTTAGATGCACCAAGATTCCTTCCAAGGAGCCTCTTGGTCATCTGCATATAATGGCCATGGCTAAAAATCTTCTCTGCGTTGATCACAGGTTGACTCTAAAAACAGAAAAACCATGAGTAGTCATTTTGAAATCAACACAAGGTATAGAAAAATGATGAAGCAACAAGAGAGACTGGTTATCCTAGAGGATACATTTGGTGTGAGGAAAGAAAGTGGCCGTGGATCAGCTGGCCGCTAAGGACAGCAGGGTTTAGCAAAAAAGAAGATGAGGGAAAATGTCCATGTACCACTCAAAAACCCTTGCTCTTGATCTGGGAGGTGCACTGTATTCTGTTTCTACTTCCATCTACTCCTAAGCATGATCCAATTTTTCCTGAGTCTTTTGATGCAATGGAGAGCAATCAATCTCAACCTCTTCCTTGGGAGCTTTATGTTACTCAGGATAAACTGCTTTCAGTGCCACAGTTTCAAGCTACAAAACCATCTGATTGCAATAAACAAAAAGTTAAAGAAAAAATCTTTAGTACCTTCAGGTGAATTTTGCCACCTGCCCATAAACAGAGCCCTCAGTGTCTAGCAAATGCCAGTTGGTCAGAATGACTGTAACTCAGAACCTGACATATTGTCTTTTAAATCTCACCAGGTGACTTCTACGTGTAACCAAAACTAAAAATAAGTATCCCAGGACCTCAGGTTCAATAAAAAATTAGGACAAACTCCAGATGCCTAATGAAATTTTATATTTGTATAACAATTGAGTATTTGGAAAATATTTCATACACATTATTCCATTACATTTTTTAATTTTGGAAATTGATAATGTAACTCCATTTAATTCTCAACTGTGGAAACTCATTTGTCACTCAGTGATTGAAAGGGCTCTAACTACCAGCCCACACTATCTCAGCTTAGGATAAGGTAACCACATGTTTTCATTTTATGGGCAAGATTTTGAGACTCCATAGATACCAACAGACTTTCTCTTTCTGGAGCAACATTCAACTGTAAACCTAGAAATAAAAGAGGTTTACAGGAGAAACAGGAGGGTGTCAAAGTCTCCAGAGGTCGCTGTTTTATCCCCACCTTCATATTCTTCAAGTCATGAAGAAATTATCTGAATCCTAAAAAATATTACGAGTAAGTAGCATTCATCACTCAGTCGTGTCTAACGCTTTGCAACCCCAAGGACTGTAGCCCACCAGGCTCCTCTGGATTCTCCAGGCAAGAATACTGGAGTGGGTTGCCATTCTCTTCACCAAGGAATCTTTTCTACCCAAGGATAGAACTTGGGTCTCCTGCACTGCAGGCAGATTCTTTACCATCTGAGCCACCAGGAAAGAAGGAGTAAAGATACAAAACAATTAGGAAAATGTGAGTTCAAGATCACTCACTCAGGAACAGAAGCTGATACCTCCCCTTACCAGAAAGTCTCCTACACAGTCATTTCCCAGTATCTGCAGGAGCTGCTGTGCCATGCTCAACTTTCTTATAAGTTTGGGGGAGAGTGTTACATGTATATGTATGGCTGGATCCCTTTGCTGTCCTCCTAAAACTATCACAGCATTGTTAATTGACTATACTTCAATATAACATTTTTAGAATTTTTAAATGCCATAATACAATGAAGATAGCCTTTCGTGCCCTAGATACTGTTGATTGAATCCTCAGATGTGTCTCCAACTGATACCAAGGGCTGACTCTATACAACCTTTCACAAGCTCTTCTTTCTTATCGCCACAGGGTCCTCAAACAGAGGATAATGGTTGCAGAAAACCAATCCACAGTGACAGAGTTCATTCTCAGAGGTTTAACAAGTCAGCCAGAGCTCCAGCTCCCCCTCTTCTTCCTCTTCCTTGGGATTTACTTGGTCACCATGATAGGGAACCTGGGCATGATAACCCTGATCTGTCTGAACTCTCAGCTTCACACCCCCATGTACTATTTCCTCAGCAACCTGTCCTTTGTGGATCTCTGCTACTCCTCTGTCATTACCCCTAAGATGCTGGTGAACTTTGTGTCAGAGAAGAACACCATCTCCTACGCAGGGTGCATGTCCCAGCTCTACTTGTTCCTGGTGTTTGTCATTGCTGAGTGTTACATGCTGACAGTGATGGCCTATGACCGCTGTGTTGCCATCTGCAGGCCTTTGCTTTACAACATCATCATGTCTCATGGAGTCTGCTCCCTGCTGGTGGCTGGGGTCTATATCATGGGGCTCATTGGCTCAACTATAGAGACTGGCCTCATGTTGAAGCTGCCCTATTGTGATTTTCTCATCAGTCATTATTTCTGTGACATCATCGCCCTCATGAAGCTCTCTTGCTCTAGCACCTATGACATCGAGGTGACAACTTTCTTTTTGGCTGGATTCAACATTGTAGTCACCAGCCTAACGGTCCTTATTTCCTATGCCTTCATCATCTCCAGCATTCTCCACATCACCTCCAGAGAGGGACAATCCAAAGCCTTCAGCACGTGCAGCTCCCATCTTGCAGCTGTGGGATTATTTTATGGGTCTGCTTCCTTTATGTACTTAAAACCCTCCACAGCCAGTTCCCTGGCCCAGGAGAATGTGGCCTCCGTGTTCTACACCACAGTGATCCCCATGCTGAACCCTCTGATCTACAGCTTGAGGAATAAGGAGGTACAGGCTGCCATCCAGAAAACTCTGAGGTGGAAACACTTTGAATGTAAATGTCATTATTTCTCAGGTTGAAAGTGGAATAGAAATATAGGGGAGAAACCCTCTAAAATTCATACACACACGAATGGAGAACAACTGCTTCTCAACATGTCTGAATTTTTTTCATCTTCCCTTTCTCCCTTTCACATCTCTCATGCCTCTTGTGTCAGCTTGCTGGTTTTGAATTCATATTTTCTTCCTTTAGGGATAGTTTGGTTTTGGTTTTCATTTTTTGTTTGGTTTTTTTTTTTTTTTTTTGCTTGTCCTTGGCCCTCTGATAAACAGGCATCCATCTTGACTGGAACATAAGATAAATTAGAACTTTCAGCAATGAGTTTAAGAGGGTTGTTCATTGATTTATCCTCCTCTATAAAGAATATATTATCCAAACTAATACTAATTTAAGCCTGTAGTACACAGGACAAATGGAGGTGAATTTGAAAGTCACCAAGAAGTAGCAAATACTGTTTCTCAACCAGATTTGTCCATTTTCTCTCTTATTATGCTGCTACTGTCTACTTACTACTGCCAAAGTTATTTAAATATTCCTTCACTCAATTAATGCCATAATCACCATCATAACCATAGTATCATCATCACTACATCTAACACTTCTGGATGCTAGTCAATTGTTTGAGTGTTTTGCTAAATTATCTCATTTATTCAGATGAGGAAACTTTGATTTAGAGAGGTTAAATAACTTTCTCCAGATGACACAGCTGGTAAACAATTAACACTGATATTCAGACCAAAACCTCATCATACCCCGCCCCCATCTATTGGCCAAAGGTCTCTATGTACCCTATCAGTCTTGGCATAATCATAACCTCTCTGCTGCTGCTGCTAAGTCACTTCAGTCATGTCCGACTCTGTGTGACTCCATAGACAGCAGCCCAGCAGGCACCCCCATCCCTGGGATTCTCCAGGCAAGAACACTGGAGTGGGTTGCCATTTCCTTCTCCAATGCATGAAAGTGAAAAGTGAAAGTGAAGCTGCTCAATCGTGTCCAATTCTTAGTGACCCCATGGACTGCAGCCCACCAGGCTCCTCTGTCCATGGGATTTTCCAGGCAAGAGTACTGAAGTGGGTTGCCATTTCCTTCTAAACTCTCAGTTTCAAACTTTTCCTGACAATACCTTTTGTGCAACTATTTTCCCACTTCTCCCAGACAACCAAGGAATATTCGACATTCCTGTACTCTTTTCTCCTTCATCAATAATTGACATTCTGTAACACCAGTCAACCTGACTCAGTAAATCCAATCAGCATGAGATAAAATGTCTTCCACCATTTGATCAAAACAATATCAGGGATTCATGTTAAAGAATTAATTCTCTTGCACAGCAAAAGATTTGTGGGCATTATTTTAATTGTAACTCATAATTATTTTAAGGTAATAATAAAATAATGATTAGTTTTTTGTCATTTTATTTTAGGTGCAATACCTCATTCCTCACTCAGACATGAAAAAATGAATTCTGAGTTTCTCTGAGATTTAACAGTCTGAGATTAAAATGCTCATAGTAATTTTTTTGCTTTGTTTAGATTTTCTATATTAGGTGCACAGAAAAACTGAGCAAATGATACAGAGATTTCCCATATACCCTCTGACCCCGTGCATGCACAGCTTCCTCCATTAACAACATCCTCCATGAAAGCGGTATATTTGTTACAATAGATGAACACACATTGACACATCATTATCATCCAAAGACCATAGTTTACATTAGGGTTCACTCTTGGTGTTGTGCATTGTGAGTTTGGACAATTATGTAACGACATATATTCATTATATGTATGAACACTATATACTGGTCATTACTAGAGTTTCACTGTTCTAAAAACTCTCTGTGCTCTACCTGTTCATCCCTCCCTCTGCAGAATCCATGACAACCTTTGATCTCTTTACTGTTTCCTTGATTCCTTGGTTTTGCCTCCTCCAGATTGCTGTAGATTTGACTTATATCACTTTGTACTATGCATTTAAGTTTCCTCCGTGTCTTTTTATGGCTTGATAGCTTATTTCTTTTGAGCACTGAGTAATATTTTATTGCCTGGATATACCACAGTTTATTTTCCATTTACCAACTGAAGGACATCTTGATTATTTCCAAGTTTTGACACTTAAGAACACAGCATGAGGAGACAATTGTGCAGACATAGGTTTCAGATCCTTTGGTTAAATACCAAAGAGCACAGTTTCTGGATTGTGTGATAAGAGTTTGTTTAGTTTGATAAGAAACTGCCAAACTGTCTTCCAAAGTGACTGTGCCATTTTCCATTCTCACCAGCAGTGGATGAATTCATGTTACTCTGCATCCTTACCAGCACATTCTAATAGGTGTGTAGTAGTATCCCACTCTTGTTTCAACTTGCATTTCCTGATGACAAATGATGTGGAGTATCTTTTCATATGCTTATTTGCCATCTGTATATCTTCTGTGTTAGGTGTCTCCTAAGATCTCGGGCCCATTTTTTAATCAGGTTGTTTCCTTACTTTCCATATTTTTGTTGAAATATATTTGACATACAACATTGTGTGAATTTAAAGTGTACACATGTTAGTCTGATATATTTTATATGATTGCCATTACAGCAATAATTAGCACCTCTCTCAAGGAAGCCTGGTGTGCTACAGTCCATAGGGTCACAAACAGTCAGACACCACTGAGTAACTGAACAACAACAGCAGCACATTGTATAGTTATCAGTTCGTTTTAGTGCTTTAAATGATTGCGTTTTAGTCTCTCAGCAAGTCTGAGGACTGTAATACAACATTGTTGCCTATTTTCACTGTGTTGTACATCAGATCTCTAGGACTTATTTACCACTTACTGCAAGTTTGTACCTTAAACATCTGTCCTATATCCCTACACACCACCCCCCAAGTAACCACCATTTTACTTCTACAAGTTTGATGTTTTTAGATTCCACCTGTAAGTGATATGCAGTATTTGTCTTTCTTTGGCTGACTTACTTATTTAGCATAATATACTCAAGGTTCATCCAAACTCTGTATTAAATATTTTAGATAACAGTTCTTTATCAGACACATCTTTTTTTAATTTATTTATTTTTTATTTTATTTTATTTTTTTTACTTTATAATACTGTATTGGTTTTGCCATACATTGACATGAATCCACCACAGGTGTACATGAGTTCCCAACCCTTATCCCCGCTCCCACCACCCTTCCCATATCATCTCTCTGGGTCATCCCAGTGCACCAGCCCCAAGCATCCTGTATCCTGTGTCAAACCTAGACTAGCAATTCATTTCTTACATGATAGTATACATGTTTCAGTGCCATTCTCCCAAATCATCCCACCCTCGCCCTCTCCCACAGAGTCCAAAAGACTGTTCTTTACATCTGTGTCTCTTTTGCTGTCTCGAATACAGGGTTATCATTACCATCTTTCTAAATTCCATATATATGTGTTAGTATACTGTATTGGTGTTTTTCTTTCTGGCTTACTTCACTCTGTATAATCGGCTCCAGCTTCATCCACCTCATTAGAACGGATTCAAATGTATTCTTTTTAATGGCTGAGTAATACTCCATTGTGTATATGTACCACAGCTTTCTTATCCATTCATACACTCTCCGACATAAATCAGATATATCTTTTGCAAATATTTTCATGTAAACTACAGCCTGTCTTTTCATTCTCTTGACAATGTCCTTCTACAGAGTAGAAATTTTTAATTTTATTGAAGTCCAGCTTCTCAATTCCTTGTTTTATAAATCATTCTTTTTGTCTTGTACCTAAAAGGTCATTGCCACACCCAAGGTCATCTAGATTTTTCCAGTTACCTTCTAGGAATTTTACAGTTTTGTATTTTACATTTAAGCTTGAGATATTTTAAGTTAGTTTTTGTGAGCAATGTGAACTCTTGTGTGATTCATTTTCTTACATGTTGTATGGAACCATTCTTTAATAACATTATCTTGGCTCCATTGTTTGTTTGTTTGTTTTCTTTACAAAGGTCAGTTGTCAATGACCAATTGTCTATATTTATGTGAGTCTATTTCTAGGATCTCTATTCCATTGATCTCTTTGTCTAGCCTGCCTACAGTACATGATTACTATCACTTTAGATCAATAGTAAGTCATGATATTGAGTAGTATCAGTCCTCCAACTTTTAATTCAGTTCTACTTCTTCAGTGTGCATTGGCAATTCTGAGTCTTTTGCCTCTCTGTATAAACTTTGGAATCAGTTTGTCATTATCCACAAAATAACCTGCTGGGACTTTGACTGGAATTGTGTAGAATCTATAGATCAAGTTCAGAAGTGAAATTGTGACAATATCAAGTCTTCAGGTTCACACACATGGAGTAACTCCATTAATTTTGTTATTCTTTCAGTTATTTCATCAGCATTTTGTAGTTTTCCTCATAAAGAGTTTGTATATACCTTGTTAGATTTATTTAAAGTATCATTTTATGGGCTGCTAATGTAAATGGGATTGTGTTTGTAACTTTAAATTCCACATGGTCTTTGCTGATACAGGAAAGCAATTGACTTCTGTATGTTAACTTACATCCTTCCACCTTGTTATAATCACTTGTGGTTTCAGGAGTTTTCTTGTTGATTCTTTTAGATTTTCTGCATGACATCTATGCCATCTATGAAGAAAAACAGTTTTATGTCTCTCTTCTTGATCTGTATACATTTTATTTCCTTTTCTTGTCTTACTGACTACCTAGGGCCAACACTATATTGAAAAGCAGTCATGAGAGAGTGACATCCTTGCCTTGCTCCTAATCTTAGTGGGGAAGTTTCAAGTTTTTCATCATTAAGTATGATGTTAACTTTAGGTTTTGTGTAGGTATTCTTTTTCAAGTAGAGAAAGTTCCTCTTTACTGTTAGTTTACAGAGAGTTTTTATCATGCATGAGTTTTGGACTTTGTCAAATGCCTTTTCTGCAACCATTGGTGTGATCATGTGATTTTTCCTCCTTAAACCATTTATCAGTTGAATTACATCAACTGATTTTTAAATGTTGAAACAATCTTGCACAACTGGAAAAAATACCACTTAGTCATACTGTATATTTTTTTCATATATTGTTGGATTCTACTTGCTGATATTTTGTTGAAGATTTTTGCATCTGTGTTTATGAGAGAGATTAGTCTATAGTTTTTGTTAGTTTTTCTCATATACTGTCTTTGTCTACTTTTAGATGTAAGGTAATGTTGACTTCAAAGAATGTTCTTAAAAGTAATTACTCTGCTTATATCATCCAAGAGAAATTTTAGAGAATGCATATCATTTCTTTTTAAAATATTTGATAGAATTCACCACTGAACATATGTAAGCCTGGAAAGGATGGCTAGAGTGGGCTGGTGCTAAGGTGCTTAGTTGCTCAGTTATGTCCAACACTCTATGACCTCATGGACTGCAGCCTGCCAGGCTCCTCTGTCCATGAGATTCTCTAGGCAAGAATACTGGAGTGAGTAGCCATTTCCTTCTCTAGGGGATCTTCCCAACCCAGGGATCGAACTCACGTCTCCTGCATTGCAGGAAGATTCTTTACCATCTGAGCCACCAGGAAAGCCATCAGAGTTGGCTGGAGTAGAGTATTTCCTTTTCTCTACATGGAAGGTTAAACCCAGCTGGAGCTTTCCCCTGTAGCCTGCCAGGCCTGCGAGGAAAAGTCTTGTAATCGTTAATGCTCCAGTTCAAAAGATCACACATAGATATTTGCTTGGAGCATGACTCTTCAGCTTCAAGGGTCTATTCAGGCCTCCTCTATGAGTCCATTCTTCCAGCAGCAGACACAACTATACTGTTGATGTGTTCACTCCAAGGGGAGATCAGGCAGAAACTGTATGCAGGGGATGAGGATGAGAACTGGGCACATGGACTGGAGGTGTTTATGCTGTGTATGTGTTGGCCCCTCACATTTTAAGAAGAGTGGAAATAAGGAGCAGTGAGAGTAAGCCGTGGCCCATGGGCAGGTGCCTAAGAACAGGGTGGCTCTCCATGAGCAACTGCCTTTGGCTTGGAACTTCAAAGCATCTTAGGATTCAAATCAGGCCTTCCAAGGTTGTTAAAGTAGTTTGTCCAGGTAGGAAATGAGAACATAATTTATTTAACACCATATTAGGTTTATTTTTTATTTACTTTTAATTGTGGTTAAAAAAACACACACATAACATAAAATTTACTACCTTAACTATTTTAAGTGCATAGTTCGGTTCATCAGTGTTAGCTATGTGTACACTGTTGTGAAAAAGATCTCTGGAAATTTTTCATCTTGTGAGTCTGAATCTCTATTCGCATTACACAATGACTCTCCTTTTCTTCCTCCCTGAAGCCCCTGGTAACCACCATTCTACTTCTCTTCTTAAGAATTTGACTATTTCAAATAGCTTATATAAGTGGAATCATACAATATTTGTCTTTTTGTGACTGGCTTACTTCACTTAGCATAATATTCTCAGGTTCATCCATTGTAGCATTATGGCAGGATTTCCTTACTTTTTAAGGAGGAATATATATTTCATTGTATGTATGTATCAAATTTTCTTTATTCATTCATCATTGATGGACATATGGGTTGCTCCTACCTCTTGGCTATTGTGCATACTGCTGCATGAACACTGGCATGCAAATCCTACTTTCAATTTTCTTAGATATATTGCAGAAGTACGATACTGGATCCTATAGTAGTTCTATTTTTATTCTTTTAGGAAACTTCATATTGTTTTCCATAGTGATTGCTCCATTTTACAGACTCACCAGTAGCACACAAGTGTTCCAATTTTTCTATATCTTCACTTATACTTGCTGTTTTCTGGATTTTTTTCTAATAGTAGCCATTATAGTAAGTTTGAGATTATACCTCATTGTGACTTACTTTTGACTTACATTGTCTGGTGTTTAGTAATATTGAACATTTTTTCAGTTGCTTGTTGACTATTTATATGTCATCTTTGGAGAAAGGTCTATTTAAATCTATCTTAGTTCATTGCAGTTGCTATAGCAAAATACAATAGCTTGGAAGCAACCTAAACCTCCAGCAAAAGAGGAATACATAAAGAAGATGTGGTATATATACACAATGGAGTATTATTCGGCCATAAAAAGGAATGAAATTGGGTCATTTGTGAAGACATAGATGGACCTATGAACTGTAACAGAGTAAATAAAGTAAGTCAGAAAGAGAAAAACAAATATCATACATTAATGCACACATGGAATCTAGAAAAACGGTACAGGTGATCATACTTGCAAAGCAGAAGTGAAGACACAGATGTAGAGAATGATGTATAGATAATAAGGAGGAAGGTGGCGATGAGAGGAATTGAGAGATTGGAAATGACACATATACACTGTTGATACTCTGTAAATACATAACTAAGGAGAACTGATTGTGTAATACAGGTAACTCAGTGCTCTGAGGTGACCTAGATGGGAAGAAAATCCAAAAAGGAGAAGGATATATGTATATGTAGCTGATTCACTTTGCTGTACTGTAGAAACTAACATAACATTGGAAAGCAAGTATACTACAATAAAAATTAATTATAAAACTAAATAAAATAGATAGCCAACAAGAAACTACTATATAGCACAGGGAATCTCCTCAATACTCTGTAATAGTCTAAACAGATACAGAATTTGAAAAAGAATAGATAGATGTGTACATGTTACTGAGTCACTTTGCTCTACACCTGAAATTAATGCAAAACTGTTAGTCATCTCTACTCCAATATAAAATTAAAATTGAAAAATAAACTGATTTTCTATTAATACAAAAAGTAAAATAAAATAAAAATTTTTGTGTGATAATTACACAACTGTGATTCTATTAAAAGTCACTAAATTGGAAAAAAAAAATCTACTCCACTTGTGTTTGTTGTGAGAATCAGTTAGAAACAGTAGCAATTACCTAAGAGAAGCTCTTCTCAAAGCAGAAGCATGAGAGGTAAGTCCAACCTTGCAAACGCATCCCTTGCACACACATCCCTTGCACCTGCTTACATCGCATCTGTTAATGTCTGATTGACCAAAATGGCTCATGTGTCCTAGCTGATCATCAGTGAGGCACAGAAATATATGCTACCTAAAGATGCTTACTCGTTGGAAGGAAAGTTATAACCAACCTAGATAGCATATTCAAAAGCAGAGACATTACTTTGCCAACAAAGGTCCATCTAGTCAAGGCTATTGTTTTTCCAGTGGTCATGTATGGATGTGAGAGTTGAACTCTGAAGAAAGTTGAGCGCCGAAGAATTGATGCTTTTGAACTGTGGTGTTGGAGAAGGCTGTTGAGAGTCCGTTGAACTGCAAGGAGATCCAACCAGTCCATTCTTTTTTTTGGGGGGGGGGGGTTGCAAAGAGTCAGACACAACTGGTATTTATTTATATGTGTTGATTTATTTTTAGAAATCCAAACAAGCACGAAATATTGGTTTTTTTTTTACCCCAAGCATACTTGAATTATTAATTAACCTCCACATTCAAAATTAATGACAAATAGAAATTTACAATATCCAAATATATATATAAGGTAACTTTGGCTTTGGACGAAAAGAAAAGTTTTTTTATGCTTAAGTAACTTAAATCATTCCATTAAAACAATTAAAATGCCATCATTTGCGTCATTTGCTCCTTCTCTTTGTTGACAAGTCTGGGTGAATTTTGTTTTATTCAAAGTGCACAGTCAGGGGTTCTGAGTGCAGTGAAGTGTTTTTTCAGGCATTCTCACAACTTTGTACTTTGATCCTTTCCTTCTGTTCTCTTGGCCAAATCCTTTTCTTCCTTTCATATTTCACAATATTTGTTTCATATATGAGTCCTTTGAAGTCAGAGGCAAAACAAGATTAAAACAACTTATTTTTATTTTTTTTATTTTTTTTAATTTTAAAATCTTTAATTCTTACATGCTTTCCCAAACATGAACCCCCCTCCCACCTCCCTCCCCATAACATCTCTCTGGGTCATCCCCATGCACCAGCCCCAAGCATGCTGTATCCTGCGTCAGACATAGACTAGCGATTCAATTCTTACATGATAGTATACATGTTAGAATGCCATTCTCCCAAATCATCCCACCCTCTCCCTCTCCCTCTGAGTCCAAAAGTCCGTTATATACATCTGTGTCTTTTTTGCTGTCTTGCATACAGGGTCGTCATTGCCATCTTTCTAAATTCCATATATATGTGTTAGTATACTGTATTGGTGTTTTTCTTTCTGGCTTACTTCACTCTGGATAATCGGCTCCAGTTTCATCCATCTCATCAGAACTGATTCAAATGAATTCTTTTTAATGGCTGAGTAATACTCCATTGTGTATATGTACCACAGCTTTCTTATCCATTCATCTGCTGATGGACATCTAGGTTATTTCCATGTCCTGGCTATTATAAACAGTGCTGCGATGAACATTGGGGTACATGTGTCTCTTTCAATTCTGGTTTCCTCGGTGTGTATGCCCAGCAGTGGGATTGCTGGGTCATAAGGTAGTTCTATTTGCAATTTTTTAAGGAATCTCCACACTGTTCTCCAAAGTGGCTGTACTAGTTTGCATTCCCACCAACAGTGTAGGAGGGTTCCCTTTTCTCCACACCCTCTCCAGCATTGGTGGTTCAGTGGTAGAATTCTCGCCTCCCAACCAGTCCATTCTGAAGGAGATCAGTCCTGGGTGTTCTTTGGAAGGACTGATGCTGAAGCTGAAACTCCAATACTTTGGCCACCTCATGAGAAGAGTGACTCATTGGAAAAGACCCTGATGCTGGGAGGGATTGGGAGCAGGAGGAGAAGGGGATGATAGAGGATGAGATGGCTGGATGGCATCACCGCCTCGATGGACATGAGTTTGGGTGAAGTATGGGAGTTGGTGATGGACAGGGAGGCCTGGCGTGCTGTAATTCATGGGTTGCAAAGTGTTGGACATGACTGCGTGACTGAACTGAACTGAACTGAACTGAAAATGAAACCATGGCAAGGTGTAGATCCATAATACTACTAACTGAGTGACAGAATTCTGACCAATAATGCAAACTTCCACACTGAAGCATAGTCATCCCTCAGCATCTGCAGAGGATTGGTCACAGGACCCACCTTGGATAATGAAATATGCAGGTGCTCGGGTCCCATAATCAGTGTTTCAACACTCTCGGTTTTATAACTTCACCTTTGATGTGTGTCAAATAAATGGCAAAGCCCGTCACTCATCCAAAGTTTCCTTTTTCCCAAAAGAGAATCTTTCCAAAGAAAAACTCACAAGACAGAGATTGACTCCTCAGCTCTTAGCATGCTAACACTTTTCCAAAAAACCTTCCTTTATCACTAATATGTCATGGAGATCAAAGTGTTCTGATGTATTCTAGACACCTTTACTCAATGTTGTAGATATATAAACCAGTAGAGAGGAACGCTCTGATTCCCACACATGCCTGAATGAAAAGATCAGTGTAATCTATAGTGCCTTAAAATTCTATGGAAATGGCCTCTTCTAATAATCTTCTGCTTTTAGTACTTCCTTGATAACTAACTAGATCCCCAAATTATTTACTTCTTCATTAGAACTTACACTTAGTTGAGTATCTTGAGCCACAGTTTTCCATCATAGCTAAAACGCCCAAAATAATCCTTGGGAAAAACTTATGAAATCTGACTCTACTAGTCTTGAAATAATGTCTGAAACTTTCCACTCAGCATCTTTCTAACCGTTAAACCTACAGTTGTTCATAATCATTAGGACAGTTCTTGCAGCTGCCATGCATAACCAGGAATTACCATACTTCACATAGTATCTCAGACTTACATACTTGCCACCCCCACACCACAATTTTAACTAGCTCTACTGTCATTGGTCAAAATGCAATATTCAAAAATGACTTATTGTGAAGTAAATTAAATTACTATAAGCAGAATCAGGCTTTAATATGCTGATCAGTTCAGTTCAATTCAGTTCAGTCGCTCAGGCATGTCCGACTCTTTGCAACCCCATGAATCACAGCATGCCAGGCCTCCCTGTCAGTCACCAACTCCTGGAGTTCACCCAAACTCATATCCATCGAGTCAGTGATGCCATCCAGCCATCTCATCCTCTGTCGTCCCCTTCTCCTCCTGCCCCCAATCCCTCCCAGCATCAGGGTCTTTTCCAATGAGTCAACTCTTTGCATGATGTAGCCGAAGTATTGGAGTTTCAGCTTCAGCATCAGTCCTTCCAATGAACATCCAGGACTGATCTCCTTCAGAATGGACTGGTTGGATCTCCTTGCAGTCCAAGGGACTCTCAAGAGTCTTTTCCAACACCACAGTTCAAAAGCATCAATTCTGCGGCACTCAGCTTTCTTCACAGTCCAACTCTCACATCCATACATGACCACTGGAAAAACCACAGCCTTGACTAGACGGACCTTTGTTGGCAAAGTAATGTCTCTGCTTTTGAATATGCTATCTAGGTTGGTCATAACTTTCTTTCCAAGGAGTAAGTGTCTTTTAATTTCATGGCTGCAATCACCATCTGCAGTGATTTTGGAGCCCAAAAAAATAGATTGACACTGTTTCCACTGTTTCCCCAACTATTTCCCATGAAGCGATGGGACCAGATGCCATGATCTCCGTTTTCTGAATGTTGAGCTTTAAGCCAACTTTTTCACTCTCCTCTCACTTTCATCAAGAGGCTTTTTACTTCCTCTCCACTTTCTGCCATAAGGGTGGTGTCATCTGCATATCTGAGGTGATTAATATTTCTCCTGGCAATCTTGATTCCAGCTTGTGCTTCTTCCAGCCCAGTGTTTCTCATGATGTACTCTGAATATAAGTTAAATAAGCAGGGTGACAGTATACAGCCTTGACGTTCTCCTTTTCCTATTTGGAACCAGTCTGTTGTTATCATACTTTAAAATGAAATCTGCAAAGGCAGCAACAAAATGAAGCAAGAAAGCATAGCATAAAGGAAAACAAAGTAAATTGGTATTCAAGGAACTTGATTCCAGTCCCAACTGTGGCACCAGTTAGCTGTGTGGGCCTGGAAAACATATATAATACTTCTAAGTCTCCAACATCTGTTATTGAGGAGATTAGGTTAAATTATATATAAATTATAGATTTAATGGGTTACATATAGTTTAACCCATTCAAAATTAAATTATCAATGATTGCAGAAAATTTGCTTGGAAAATAGTCTTGGAACTCTAAAGGTGGGTCAAGGGACATGACAAATAGGTCTGTTCTAAACATAGATCTAAACATAAAGACTTAAAGCTCTCCTTCTATATAAAAGGGAAAAAAACCTGGAATTTGCATTTTTCATTGAAAACACTGAGAAACAAAGCGTTGTATCTTTTTCTTCAAATATTACTCCTTTCTCAAGAAATTAATTTTCCTCAAGGTTTTCCTCAGGGCAGCTTTGACATCCTTGTTCCTCAAACTATATATCAGTGGATTTAACATGGGCGCCACAATGGTATAGAACAGGGAGGACACTTTCCCTTGGTCAAGGGGCAAAACAGAAGGTGGTTTGAGATACACAAAAGCCCCAGAACCAAAGAAAAGGAAAACCACAATTATGTGGGAGCTGCATGTACTGAAAGCTTTGGACCTGCCCTCAGTGGAGTGAATGCGGAGAATGCTGGAGAGGATTACAGCATAAGAGATGGAGATGGTGACAATGGGCATTCCAATGTCAATAGCCACAAATATGAAGACCACCAGCTCATGCATATAAGAGCTATTACAGGAGAGCTCAAGGAGAGGTGGGATGTCACACATGAAATGATTGATGAGGTTGTCAGCACAGAAGATCAGACTTGCTATGCTTCCTGTGTGGGCCATGGCCCCTGAAAACCCCATCACATACACACCCAACAAAAGCAGTAAACAGACCTTAGGAGACATCGTGACTGTGTACACCAGTGGCTTACAGATGGCAACATAGCGGTCATATGCCATTGCTGACAGGACAAAGGACTCAGAGATGACAAAGAAGCAGAAGAAAAACAGTTGAGTCAAACACCCGGCATGCAAGATGGTGTTCTTCCTTGAGACGAAACTCATCAGCATTTTGGGGGTGATGGTAGTGGAGTAACAGAAGTCTATTAAGGAGAGGTTGAAGAGGAAGAAGTACATGGGGGTGTGCAGGCACGAGTTCAACCCAATCAGCGTTATCAAGCCCAGGTTCCCCACTATGGTGACCACATAGAAACCTAGAAACAGGAGGAAGAGGGGGATCTGCAGTCCTGGCTGGTCTGTTAAGCCTGCGAGGATTAATTCTGTCACCGAAGTGTTGTCAGCTCCCATTCTCCCCTGGAGATAAACTGGTCCATGGGGAAAAGAAAAGAGAACCACTTAAAAACAAGACCACCAACCTCCCAGTCCCCTCCCAGTCCCCAGAGATATTTGAGCTTTAGTGTGGAAGGAGGGTTTCTTCTGTTTGCTATGGATCTATCTTCATAACCCTAGTGTCTTTAACTTCCAGAGAACAATAAAGAGGCTAGATTAGGCCTCCAGAGTGAGAACTGGCACTACTTGAGAAAGCAAAAAGCAGAAAACTCATTCACAAGTAAGATAGATATCTTTTAGATCTCTAAGTCAGTCCGTTTTCTGAGTCCCCTCTCTCCTACCTTTGTTTCAGTTGCTGATGCTTGGGGACTTTCCCTGGAAAGAATCCTGACCGGCGGAAGACACTCTGACTTCTCAGAGCTCCCACCTCTGGGCCACTGCTATCACATCAAAAAAGTGAGGTGACATTTTTTCCAAAATCTCCTAACTCTAGTGGCCTTAGGTTTAATAATAATGTTTTAAGCTAGCACTTATTAAGTGGTTACTTATGTGTACTAAGAGCTATGTGACTATATCTTTATCCCCATTTTGTAGATGAGACAACTGAGTTAAGTAACTCATCCAAGTCCCAAAACTGCTGAGTAGCAGCCAGAAGGTGAACTTGGGCAGTCTGACTCTCACAGTTTGCACTGGTAACCACCATGTTACATGACTGACCAGAGCCAGGCACACACTCACCTTCCTTTAGTGTAGAGCTGTAATGCTATACTTCGGTGTCTCTTGTCCACAATGGTCCTGGGAAGAAAATGACCACATCAGTAGAAGAGGACAGCTTTGAGTTCAGAATTCTCTCCTCCCAGTCTGCTCCGGAGAACCATAACTTCTCATTTATCTTGTATCTCTCTGCCTCGAAGAGCTTGATTTCCAATTACTAACTTCCCAAAACACCCTCCAGCTACAAGGAAGAATACGGTGCCCTTTCCTGTCTCGTGGATAACAGGAGAATAGGCAGTTTTATTAGGATTGTAGATCTCAGTGACTTGATTATTCAGAAACTCCCTCAAGACCATTTTCTGAGAGATTACTTTCCCAGGGGAAGAAATGTTTGCTTATACCCTTGATATTTTTTAATTTGGCTTCTACAGACAGTTTCTTTCAACAAACACTGATCTGGTACAATTAAGAGAAAAATCATTGTGATAAAAATGACTGTCATCACCATTTCTTGAATATCCAATACTGTGCATAACACAAATCCTTTACACTGAGTTCTGGCTGCCAAGATCAAAAACACCATACACATATATTATTTATTTCTCACAATAATGATATTCATTTTAAAGGTAAGTTACTCAGAGAGACATTGTGTTTCAGAGCCCACATGCCTGGGTCTATCTAACTCCAGGTACTTATTTCATAATCACTAGCCCAAACTTCCTTCTGGTGAGAGCTGCTGAAATCCATAAAGCAATGTCCCTGCCTTCACAAATCTGGCAATCTGTTGGAAAGTAACAAATATGCAATGACTTTAATAAAAACAAGAAGTGTATCAAGGAATAGTAACACCAAGGGCTATTTATACTCATAAAATTTAGAGTGGGACACTCAATAATGTATTCATATTCCAATTTATTCCAGGAAGAACTGTACTGTATCTAGTTTTAACAAGGAAATTTTTGTGATTCCCTGCCCTTATCCTCTCAAGGGGTGTAAATTTAGTGGTAACAAAGAATCTCTATCAGGTAACTGCTTTCAACTTCTGCCAGGAGCAGCCTTTCTCTGAATTAAAACTCCCTTTGGCTGTCCCTGCCTTCCATCCACTTTTTTTTTAATATAATTATTTTTTTCTGTTTATTTATTTTGCTTTACAATATTGTATTGGTTTGCCATACATTGACTTGAATCTGCCATGGGTGTACATGTGTTCCCCATCCTGAACACCCCCCCCCTCCCACCTCCCTACTCATCCCATCCCTCTGGGTCATCCCAGTGCACCACCCACTATTCATTGAGTGCTCCTCTCTATTGACTTTCTAGCTTCTCAGGCTCACAGACTGAATCCTGGTGGATAAGATTCCCCAGGGCAGTGATACATCCAAATTTGTTCTTCCTCTTTGGTTTGCTTCTGTCTTTATCTTCTCCCCAGCACAAACTTCTGCCTTGTCAAAAATTGTTTATCCTTTGTCTTGATCTTTCAATCTTTTCTTACTTTCTTTAATATCAAGCCTACATACTCAGAATTTTGACCTGAAAAGACTCAGGAAATTACCAAATCCAGTGTTTCACAAACATGGCTAAGCACTAAAATTTCCTAGAGTGTTTATTAAAAAGAAATTCTGAGACAAGTGAGGAGAAATTAAGAGATATAAATTTCCAGTTGCAAAATAAATGAGTCATGAGTATAAAATGTACAGTCTGGGGAATATAGATGATAACTATAGAATATAGACAATAACTATAGTATCTTTGTATGGTGACATATTGTAGCTCGACTTACTATAGTGATCACTTTGAAACATACAGAAATATCAAATCACTATGTGGTGTAACAGGAGCTAACATAGCGTTGTAGGTCAGTTACTCTTCCAAAATCAACAAACTCATAGAAAAAGAGATCAGATTTATGGTCCCCAGAGGCAGGGGCTGGGACAAGGAGTGGGGGTAGAGTTGGATGAAGACAGTCAAAAGGTACAAAGTTCCAATTATAAGATGAATAAGTATTAGGAATATAATGTACAGTATGATAAAATTAACACAGCTGAATGTTATATATGAAAGTTGAAAGTAAATTCTGGGTGCTCATCACAAAAAAAATTTTTCCTATTTCTTTAATGTCATATCTCTATGAGATGATAATCATCTATCTATAAGTGATGATAATTTATCACTAAACTTATAATAATAATCTTTTCATAATGTAAGTCAAATATGTATTCTGTACACCTTAAATATATACAATGCTGTATGTTAGTTATAGCTCAATAAAACTAAAAGAAGGAAAAAGGAAAAATTCTGGGCTCCACCCACATCCTCTGAATCAGCATGTCTGTGGGTATAAATGGCAGCCATATTTTTAAACCTTCTCTAGCGGTTCCAATGCCAGAAACTTGCATATCCACAGAACTGATACTTATCTACATCTTAGAGACACAGAGAAGACCCAAGGGAATAAAGTCAGTTGCCCAGTGTCACAGATCTAGTTCACATCTCCAGGTTTCCAGCCTCTCCTGGTCCATGTTGCCATACGACCTTCAGCTTGGCAGGCACACAGAGAACAAGCTATAGTAATCAGACTTCTGATTTCAAGTATAACAGAACAGCTATTATCACACTTACCCTGTGACCATAAGCAACTATCAGACTGGAAATAATATAAAGCAACTATCTGCAAGCATTGGGAAGCAGACAGCACAGAGATGAAATTCTTGAGAGAAGGCAAGAATGTAAGGTGACTAACACATTCATCCTAACTTTCTCCCTAATGACAATTTCCAAACAGAGCATAGTGAAGTGGAACCCAAACAAATGACAACAGTCTCTACAAGTAGAATAAATAAAGATCAATGCTCGAGGATGCTAAGACAGCTGAAATTTGTGGGGCAAAGTATAGAGAGGAAGAAGCCAAAGATAAAGACCTTCAGGCATTTGGATACCAGGAATTAGGATGAGGTCTGAAACTGATACCTTCGAAGTAAGAGCTAGTCTTCAGACTAAGGGCAAAACTGAACTGGATCCATCTTAGCAAAGCCTGAATTCAGATCTCAACAGGATCAAGGTGATCTAGTAAATTATCTGCATCCAAAGACAAACTCCTACATTCTGTAAAGAAGAATAACATAATCTACAGTCTCTACAGTATATTCATGATGTCCATCATTATAAAATGAAAAATTACTATAAATACAAAGAAGCAGGAAATTATGACCCATTATCAAGAAATAAAAATAAGGCTGCTATATGATTCCAGAAATCCTACTCCTGGGCATATATCCAAAGAAAACCATAATTTGAAAAGATACATGCACCCTAATGTTCATTGCAGCACTATTTACAATAGCCAGAACATAGAAACAACCTAAACGTCCATCAACAGAGGAATGGATAAAGAAGATTTGGTATATACAAACAATGGAATATTATTCAGCCATGAAAAGAATGAAATAATGACATTTGCAACAACATGGATGGACTTAGAGATTGTCATACTGAGGAAAATACATCAGACAGAGAATTATAAGTATCATATGATGCTTTCTATGCATGGAACCCTCAGTTCAGTTCAGTTCAGTCGCTCAGTCGTGTCCGACTCTTTGCAACCCTTAAAAAATGGTAAAATGAACTTATTTACAAAGCAGAAATAAAGTCACAGATGTAGAAAACAAGCTTCTGGTTACTGGGGGGAAGCAGGATGGGGGGAAATAAACTGGGAGATTGGGATTGACATATATACACACTACTACATATAAAAGAGATAACTAATAAGGACCTGCTATATAGCATGGGGAACAATACTCAACACTTTGTAATGACCTATATGGGAAAAGAATCTTAAAAAGAGTGCTATACATATACATTGTATTTCCTTTGCTGTACACCTGAATCTAACACGACATTGTAAATCAACTATGCTCCAATAAAAATTTTTAAAGAAACGGGAAAATATGACTCACAATCAAGAAGAAAAAATATTCAGTAAAATCAGATCCACATGTGACCTGAATGTTGCTATTAGCAAAGACTTTAAAGTAGCTTCTCTAATTATTTAGTTTTTAAATTTAGTTGAAAGAAATACAAAATTGACTAACAGATGGCAAATTCCAACAGATCTATTAAAACAGTAAAAATAAAGGAGATTTTCCCAAAAAATTCAAAACTGAAAAATACAGTATTAGAAATTAAAAATTCATTAGGTTGACTTAATAGCAGGCTCAGCACAGCCAAAGAAAGTTTTGCTAAAAGCAAAACAGAAAAATGGAAATTATCATACTAAAATGCAGATAGAAAAACAATAAAGACCACAGCAACCACAGACTTCAAAACAATGCCAACATATGTGTAATCAGAGTTTCAAAAGGTTGGTTAGGTGAGAACTGGAGTAAACAGAATATTTTTAAAGATTATAGATGAAAGTTTTCCCGATTTGATGAAATAATGAACCCACAGAATTTAAAAAAAAAAAAAAAGCCCAGAATTGGTGTTAGATTATCTTATTTACAAAGCAGAAACAGAGATACAGACATAGAAATATGTCTGAATGTATGGATACCAAAGGGAGTGGTGGGATGAATTGGGATTTGGGATATATACATTATTGACACTATGTCTAAAATAGATAACTAATGATAACCTAACTGTGTAGCACAGGGAACTCTATTCTGTGCTCTGTGGAGACCTAAATGGGAAGGAACTACAAAAAAGAAGGGATATATAATATAACACAGAGCTGGTTTACTTTGCTGTACAGTACGAACTAAAACAATGTTGTAAAACAACTGTACCTCAATAAAATTTTTTAAAATGGTAAAATGTATACTATATGTTTTTAGCACAACAAAAACTGAAGCAGTTTCTGTTCTTTCCTAGAAAAAAACAGCCCAGGAAACCATAAGCAATATGAATATAAAATATACCACACCTAAGCTTATCATACTTATACTAATGAAAACCAAAGAAAAAAGAAAAAGTCTAAAAGCAATCATGATAGAAGGGACACTGTTTTTAAAGGAGCAAAAAATATAACTGACCTGTTACTTAAAAACAGAAGTCAAAGAACATTGAAATTACATCTTTAAAACTGAAAGAGAAAAATGTTTCATATTCTATTTGTGGTAGCATATTCTTCCAAAATAAAAAAGAGAGAAAAAATTCAAACAAATTAAAGGTGAAAGAAATTGTCCCCAGTAAAGTCTACACTACCAAAAAAAAAAAAAAATGAGGGGCAGGAGGGATCAGTTCAGTTCGGTCACTCAGTAGTGTCTGACTTTGCAACCCCATGGACTGCAGCATGCCAGGCCTCCCTATCCATCACCAACTCCCAGAGTTTACTCAAACTCATGTCCATTGAGTCAGTGATGCCATCCAACCATTTCATCCTCTGTTACCGCCTTCTCGTCTCCCTTCAATCATTGCCAGCATCAGGGTTTTTTCCAATGAGTTACTTCTTCACATCAGGTGGCCAAAGTATTGGAGTTTCAGCTTCAGCATCAGTCCTTCCAATGAACATTCAGGACTGATTTCCTTTAGGATGGACTGGTTGGATCTCCTTGCAGTCCAAGGGACTCTCAAGAGTCTTCTCCAACACCACAGTTCAAAGACATCAATTCTTTGGCACTCAGCTTTCTTTACAGTCCAACTCTCACATCCGTACATGACTACTGGAAAAACCATAGCCTTGACTAGATCGACCTTTGCTGGCAAAGTAATGTCTCTGCTTTTGAATATGCTATCTAGGTTGGTCATAACTTTTCTTCCAAAGAGTAAGCATCTTTTTATTTCATGGCTACAGACAACATCTGCAGTGATTTTGGAGCCCAGAAAAATAGTCTGCCACTGTATCCACTGTTTCTCCATCTATTTGCCATGAAGTGATGGGACCAGATGCCATGATCTTTGTTTTCTGAATGTTGAGCTTTAAGCCAACTTTTCCACTCTCCTCTTTCACTTTCATCAAGAGGCTCTTTAGTTCTTCCTCACTTTCTGCCATAAGCGTGGTGTCATCTGAATATCTGAGGTGATTGATATTTCTCCTGGCAATCTTGATTCCAGCTTGTGCTTCCTCCAGCCCAGCATTTCTCATGATGTACTCTGCATATAAGTTAAATAAGTAGGGTGACAATATACAGCCTTTTCTTACTTGGAACCAGTCTGTTGTTCCATGTCCAGTTCTAGCAATTGCTTCCTGACCTGCATACAGATTTCTCAAGAGGCAGGTCAAGTGGTCTGGCATTCCCATCTCTTCAAGAATTTTCCACAGTTTATTGTGATCCACATAGTCAAAGGTTTTGGCATAGTCAATAAAGCAGAAATAGATGTTTTCCTGGGACTCTCTTGCTTTTTCGATGATTCAACGGATGTTGTCAATTTGATCTCTGGTTCCTCTTCCTTTTCTAAAACCAGCTTGACCATCTGGAAGTTCACGGTTCACATATTGTTGAAGCCTGGCTTGGAGAATTTTAGGCATTACTTTACTAGCATGTGAGATGAGTGCAATTGTGCAGTAGTTTGAACATTCTTTGGCAGTGCCTTTCTTCGGGATTGAAATGAAAACTGACCTTTTCCAGTCTTCTGGCCACTGCTGACTTTTCCAAATTTGCTGGCATATTGAGTGCAGCACTTTCACAGCATCATTTTTTAGGATTTGAAACAGCTCAATTACTTTGAAAGAAAAAGTTAATTTAAAAATCTCATTATAGTCATTTTCATAGGTGACATATTGCTGAATGCATCTTTGAGAAGTGCATATTCTTATAAACATATTTCCCTTATGTAGGAGATTTCTGGAGATTACGAGTGAAATGACATAAAAAAACAAGACACACATACAAGAGACAGACACACTCTGGCCAGAGGGAAAATAACTGTGCAAGCAAGCAAGCTCGCGGTTTATTTTTATGTAGCCCCCCCTGGGCAGAATTCCAGACTGTATGACCAAACTTGTTCAGTACAGCGCATGTGCATAAATGTTGTTGTACAGCAAAAGGGAGTGAAATTCCAGCTTATGGCAGAGTCTGTCCAGAGCCCTTATCACAAGAAGGGAATGTTCCCTTATTAGCAAGGGACCGTTAATCTCAAGGCTGTGTCCGTCTCCTTGGCAGAACATCCTGTTTGCAAGCAGCACATCTCCACTTTCCCTATTGTGGCTGCATTAACCCTTCATCTCCCCCTTTTTTATTCTATTTAAGCCCTCGAGACATTTGTATTGATGTTCTGTAGAGCAAGGCGTAAAGCTGTAGACGGCCAGCCTCCAGCCTCGCCAGCCCCTCTCGCGGCTGTGCCTGTCTTAGATTGCCCTCCTCTGAGGGTCTTACCCGTCATTGGCTATCCAGCCACCTTTTGGGGGCTAGGCGGAATCTCTCTAGATGATGGGCATCTAGAACTCTTTTTATTTATATGTCTCAGTTAATTTCTTGAAAGGCTCATGTTAAATGGTACAGGTGTTATACAAAACTGAGAAGAATTCCAATCACATTTCAACACACTTCATGTAGATAAAACAGCTAATTGATCTCCAAGCCAGGAAACGGTGTGTTGAAGATTGAGCACATTGGTAGCAAGTTGTGCATCCAAATCTCACTGTTGTTGCCATAACAAATGAGAGTCTTTATGCCAGTCCCGAACAAAATCAGCTGTTTGAATACCTTGGTATAATGCAAGGCTTGCCATCACCGCTGTTGCAGTTACTGACGCAATTGCTGGAATCGAAGCAATGACCACACCAAACATACGTCGAGATCGATGCAGCAAAGTCTGTAGAGTGGTTACTAGATGAGAGACAGCAAAAGAATCTGACCATGGCCTAGTCAGATTTATAGGCAGCCATACTTCTGTCCAAGCTTTAACAATTACTAACAAAAAATTGGAGTTACAGGCTCGTTTTTCAAATTCTTTCCACCAAGACTGATTTACACATTACAATAATCACATGACATAGACCACACAGTATCATTCCAGGTCCAATTCCCATATAACAATGCAAAAGGATATTTTACACATGCCATTGCAGAATAAGATTTATTAACGTGTAAATTAACATGAAATGGACCCGAAGAGTCACCACTATCCAAAGTAGAGTTTCCTGACCAGATAGTGAGATTACCAGAAACTGCCCATAGTTTCCAAATATCCGCTTGAATGTGCGGATATCCCTGCAATTGTAATTGAGGAGGGACAAGTGCAAATTGCTGCCATTTAATTGTTTCATTACCATTGCCCATCAAAGTGCTATTTGCACGATGCCACTTAAGAGATTTATTTGACCATTTTTATAAGAACTGTCCATAATCTGGACTCCAATCTACAATGATAGACCCAGAATAATTCATGACTTTATTTTTTTTTTTAATCCATGACTTTAAAGGGTCGATGACCTCGGCAACGTTCCCATTCCAAAGATTCTAGAGAAGGAGCAAAAAAGTTAACTCTTTTGAACAAAAGGATCAGCCATTGTTGATTTTGATCAATCTCGCTGGGGTCCAAAACTTGTAATTATTAACAGAAATGAAAGCATACCCTCATCCCAGATATATTAATGATGCTGGGATCCAATCTTTCTCTTTATCTTTATACCAAATAGGCATATTCAAGATCTTCTTGTCTTCTTTTTTTCCTTGAAAATGCAACTCTGCTGCTGATAGATTTCCTTTGCTCCAAATATTCAAAAAATTTAGGGTAAGTAAGGTTTTATTCAAAATGTCTTTAGGTTTCATAAATCTCTCCTGTTCCCCCTTTTTTACTTTTTCAAGATATTCATGCAAGGTACGATTAGCTCTTTCAATGATAGCTTGCCCTTGACTATTAAAGGGAATACCAAAAGTATGAGTTATATGATATTGGGATAAAAAGTGAGCTAATTTCGTGGATTGGTAGGCAGATGCATTATCAGTTTTCAATTCAATTGGTAATCCCATAACTGCAAAACGAGATAACAAATTAATAACAGCATCAGCCTTTTCAGAATGTAATGCAGTGGCCCATTGAAAATGTGTACACGTATCTATAGTATGATGCACATATTTTTGTTGTCCGAAAGAAGAAATGTAAATTACATCCATTTGTTATATCTGATTTGTTTGTTGTCCTCTCATGTTGACACCTGGTGGGGTAAACGGTAAAGCAAAGGGGGCACATATGGAACAAGAACGAACAATATTTTGAGCTTGTTTTCGCGTAATGGCATGAGATTTTTGTAACCTTCTGGAGTTGGTATGCTGTAAGAGATGTTCTTGTTTTGCTGCTTCTATAGGATAAAGTAAGGCATCAATTGTAGCATTTCCGAATGATAAGGGTCCAGGAAGGGCAGAATGTGCATGAATGTGAGTAAAGAAAATTAATTCTGAACGTTGCAAGAGCAGTTGTTGTACTTGGTAAAACAATTTATCAATAGCTGTTTTAAGGGTCAGTGGAAGGGAGACATGCAGAAGCTGTAGGCAAGAGAGAACAGCATATCGAGAATCTGAAATAATGTTAATAGGAATTTGGGGAAAATCTTGTAAAACTAAATAGATAGCCCACAACTCAGCGGGCTGTACAGAAGAAAATGAGTGGGAGAGAACCTTAGAACTTTCCGGGGTCCAATATCCAGCAGTATTTTTATTTGCATCTGTAAAAATAGTGGGTCCCTTAACTGGAACATCTGAAATTGGGGGTTGAGATATCTTAGAGTTAGTCTGGAGAAAATCAATCAATTTAGAAGACGGATAATGATTAGAAAACGAACCAGGAAATGAGGCAAGAGAAATTTGCCAGTTTTCATTAAATTGTAAACATCGAGATATTTGAGCAGTTGTTAATTGAGTAACAATCTGGTATGGTTCATATCCTGATAATTGTACAATACGATGGCGACCTTTCTGTATGAGGAAGGCTAATTTATCCATATATGTAGTCAATTTTTTGGAAAAGCTGTTAGGTAAGAAAACCTATTCTATTAATCCTTTTTCTTGAGCAATTACACCAGATGGGGAATAAGGGGTATGAAATATTATAAATGAAATAGGTTTAGACGCATGTAAGTAAGTCAAAAAACCGTCATTTAGTCGTTGCTCAACAAATTGAAGTTCCTGTAAAGCCAATGGGGTTAAAGTTCGGGGGCTATCCAGAGCTGTATCTCCCTCTAAAGTAGAAAACAAATGTTGTAATTGATAAGTAGGAATCCCAAGTACCAGGCGTAGCCAATTGATATCTCCCAATAACCTTTGAAAATCATTTAAAGTTTTGAGGTGGTCTCTTCTAATTTGCAACTTTTGTGGCCTTATTCTATGTTGTTCCAATATCGTTCCTAAATACGAAATAGGAAAGTCTTTTTGAATTTTTTCTGGGGCTATTTGCAAATTGTATAGTTTTAAAGCCTCCTGTACTTTTAGAAAGAATTCATCACGTTCAGCAATACTAGGACCTGCTAATCGGAGATCATCCATATACTGATATAGAATATAATTGGGGTATTCTTGACAGAGGGATTGTAAAGAGCAAGCTATGAATTCTTGACATAAAGTAGGACTATTTGTCATTCCCTGTGGTAAGACTGTCCATTGATAACGCTTAACAGGCTGAGCATGATTAAGAATAGGAATTGTAAAAGCAAATTTATCTCTATCTTGTAATTGTAGGGGAATGGCAAAAAAACAGTCCTTAAGATCTAGCACCATTAAGGACCAATTCTGAGGAATAAGAGCTGGAGAGGGGAGTCCCAGTTGTAATGCTCCCATAGGTTGAATACATTTATTAACTTCTCGTAAATCAGTTAACATTCTCCATTTTCCAGATTTCTTTTTTATAACAAAAACAGAATTCCAGGTAGAAGTAGAGGGCTCTATATGACCAAGTTGGAGTTGTTCTTGTACTAATTGTTCTAACGCCTCGAGGTTCATTTGTGGTAATGGCCACTGCTCAACCCATTTTGGAGTATTAGTTAACCATTTTAATGGGAGTGCTCGAGGAATTTGAGCAGTGGCTACTAGTTTTCCGGGGGAATGGTTACAAAAGCCCCCAAAGGAGAGAGAAGATCTCTTCCCCAAATATTAATAGATATGTTTACAATATAAAAGGTAACAAACATTGATCTTCCGTTATAGAATTGGCATTGTAAGGGATGGGTACTCTTCCAGACATCTGCAATAGAGCCCAGTCCCCGTCAACATTAGAGGGCTTTTTTCTTTTTTCCAATCTTGGGGCCATTGTTGAGAAGAAATAACTGAAACATCTGCCCCTGTGTCTAATAGTCCCTCAGAGTTTTTTCCTTGTATAATCAAGGAGAGAACAGGGCAAGAATCTTTGATAAGCATTTCCCAAAATATATGTCGCCCAGTACTTCCTCCTGTTCGTTCATTAGGAAGAGCCAAACAGGGATGATAAGGTAGGACAAGCATTTGAGCAATACGTTCCCCAGCTAATAATGAAAGCGTGGTAGAAGTAGAAACCATAATCAAAATTTCCCCAATATAGTCAGGGTCTATTACCCCAGGAATTATGGTTAGACCTCTCAAAGCCGCACTGCTATGGCCTAATATTAAGCCAAAGGTGCCTTTAGGCAGTGGTCCGAATACATTTGTTTTTAATTTGTAAATGCCTCCTCCTGGTGACAAAAGAACATTCTCAGCTAGTGGCAAATCAGCAGCAGCACTCCCTGAAGTAGCAGACCGCAAGTCTGAAATCATCATTTGAGGTCCTTTTAATGAGGCATTGACTGGTAACTGTTGCTGGGAGGGAACAGGGTTGGGGTATGTGGGACGACAGAAGGACAGGGAGGAAAAGTCCCCAGTATTGTTCCTGGGCCCCAAGGACTCAGGCCCGCAAGATAGTTTCCCGGTATCGGGTTGCCCATTTTCTCTGTTTTAGATCTGCACTCATTAGCCCAATGAAGCCCCTTCCCACATCGACGGCAAGGTCCAGGAGGAGTCTTATTCCTCCTAGCAAAAGATCTGTCTTTAGGAATTGCACCTTGATCAGCTTTTAATTTCTGACATTCTCTTCTCATATGACCAGGTTTTCCACAATGGAAGCAGTTACCTCCCTTTTGTGGTTTCATAGCTTTGACTAAGGCTGCAGCAAAGACACTAGCCTGATGATCTGTTCCTCCTACTCCCGAGCAGGCTCTGATATATTCAGCTATAGATGCACCCTGTCCTTTTAATGGTCCCAGTATACGTTTGCATTCAGTATTTGCATTTTCAAATGCTAAAGTTTGTAATAATATCCCTGCAATTTCATCCCTCCCTACAGCTCGTTCCACAGCTACTCTCAATCTTGCTAGAAAATCAGTATATGGCTCATTGGAGCCTTGTATTGTCTTAACAAAGGAGGGTTGGGCATGGCCAGTAGGCACCACACGATGCCATGCTTGTAAAAAGACCTGGCGGACTTGTTGTAAGTCCTGATCAGAGTACTGAGCCTGTTCTCTTAAAGCCTGATAACGGCCCTCTCCCATTAATTTATCATCGAGAGGACCAGGGGGATTCTGTCCTTCATTAATCCGAGCCTGCTTTCTAGCTTCTTCTTCCCACCAGCTACGAAGTTGCAACCATTGAGAGCCCTCCAAGACAGCTTGGGCAATAGATTCCCAATCTAATGGAATGATTAATTTGCCTTTTCCCAATGATTCCAGCATAGCCAAAACAAAGGGAGATTGAGGACCGTATTGCGCTACTGCAGTTTTAGATCTTTTAAAAATTTATATTCCAAAGGAGTGTATTGAGTATTTATCACGTTGTCATCTTGCTATCTCTGGATGGGAAATAATTGTGGAGGATCGATAAAACCACTAGGGGGAGCAGGCAAGTCATCATCATGAAGCATACACAAAGGAAAGGAGAACCGACAATGTTCCCACATCCGGTGGACCAACCGCAGTGGGGAAAAGAGAAGCATAAGGAGGAGCAGAAGGTGCAGATTTCCTCTCCTCCCTACGGGATCTCCACCATTCCTGAATTAGATGGGTCATTTCTTTAATCTCTTTACCCCCCTCTGATGAAACCAAAGAAGCCTCTGAATCTGATTCTGAACTATCAGATGTTTCACCATTTCCAGAAGGAGGCTTACTTGTATCCTTACCTTCAGGCAATGCAGAAACCCCACCACCGTTTCGCACATCCTCATAAATTGCCTGTTCCTTCATTGAAGCATTAGATTTAGTCTCATTATCAGTAGATAGCAAGGTCAAAGCCTGTGTTATAGCATTACATAAAGTCCATAACTTCAAAGGGATCACATTACCCTTCTGATGTTGCTTTCTCAATTCTTTTTGAATTATTTTCCATTCCTTCAAGTTTAACTGTAGCTTAGTTTGATATTGAAACCAATGACAATATTGCTCCACCAAGCGAAAGAGCTCACTCAATCGACGAGTCGAGGCCTTAACGCCTATGGAGTGGAGAAGTCCTTTGACTAACTCCATGTATTGTGTCCGTAATGATGATGATGAATTCCCCATGATTTTGTACGTGAATTCCCCTAGTAATTCTCCATGATTTTCTGAAAGTTCCCCTGCTAGGCTGAGGAATTCCCCATGATTTTCTCTAAAGTTCCCCTGCTATGGTTTTAAAATCCCCCCGGGGTTACTCACCCTTTCGGTTTCACTCGAGCCCCACGTTGGGCACCAGATGTAGGAGATTTCTGGAGATTACGAGTGAAATGACATAAAACAACAAGACACACATACAAGAGACAGACACACTCTGGCCAGAGGGAAAATAATAACTGCACAAGCAAGCAAGCTCGTTGTTTATTTTTATATAGCCCCCCTGGGCAGAATTCCAGACTGTATGACCAAACTTGTTCAGTACAGCTCATGTGCATAAATGTTATCGTATAGCAAAAGGGAGTGAAATTCCGGCTTACTGCAGAGTCTGTCCAGAGCCCTTATCACAAGAAGGGAATGTTCCCTTATTAGCAAGGGACCATTAATCTCAAGGCTGTGTCCGTCTCCTTGGCAGAACATCCTGTTTGCAAGCAGCACATCTCAACTTTCCCTATTATGGCTGCATTAACCCTTCACCCTTATAAATGAGAATATATGGGGAAAGAGTTCTCATTAATTTAGCACAAAAGTAATAGCAGTGTGCATTGTTGAAATTTGTTGTTTGACATTGGAATGCATTCTTATTAATATGGTCTACATTCTTGTGCCCTTCAACCTCCTACCATTCTACACTGTCAGGCTACAGATGCTAAAGCAGGGTGACAAATTTAGCATTCCTTATCAATTAACATTTCTTTACTGAAATTATAGTTTTTAACACAAATATTCCCATATGTTTTTTAAATGTTTTAAAATAAACATTTCAAGTCTAGTTGATTATACCTTAATGGTGAATAACTAATAGTGAGTAATTTTCCTAATGATAGTGACTGATGATGAAGGCAATGACTGAGACGGTTGTGGCTGTGGTGGTAGTGGTGGTGGTGATGATGATGATGGAGTTCTTGGTGGTAAATTATTGAAATAGAAGCACTAAGCACTGTTTCTCAAGCAGCAAGTTGACTTCCCCAATAAAAGGAAAATTAACACATCGTTGGGGGGGGGGGTGAAACATGGTTCCCAGCACAGCTGTAAACCAAGACCCTAATTGCTCTTTACTGAGAACTCCAGTCTCTGAAGTGACTACATCCCAGGAGAAGTTCCACCTATATATATAAACAGACTTCCCCCAAGTTTCCCAGCCCCAGGGACCTATTCTTCATGATAGTGCTGGCCCCTTTGAATAAATTTAGGACTAGATATAAATCTATATGGTCCTCTCCTTTCCTAATATTTATTTCCTGACTAGTGAAACCAAGTCATTCACTAATATTTCCAGGAAATTATCTTTTATTTTTCCTTAGCACAGGTAGTTAATAATGATTTAAAGGAACTATATCAGAAAAATATTTCTTTCATAAACTCCTATCTCTAATGAGGCTATTTTCAACCATATGTTTACCTTCATCTCTAAGTAATTCTTCCTTGTGTGCCGTGTTCTTATGGGCAGCAATCCTGAGCCTCTGTGGTCTGCTAGAACTGGAGGTAATAATTGTGGTGACTGATATTAAATATGGGGTCATATTTTCCTATTTTACATTATTAGATGATATGGGAATCAATAACTAAGTCAGTGCTGTCTAGGATTTTCCCATCTGCACTACACTCAATGAAAGCTGTTTACTGCTCTGTGAAGCACTTTGATTTCTGATAATGGTATATTCTAGGGCGATTTTCTATGCTTCTTAATATTTTAAGAGGTAGAAACTGAACAGAAGGGGATATATAGATACGATATTTTTAATCTGTTGTTGCTACCTAGGGGAATATTTCTTCTTTGTTATAAATGAAAATAATATCTAAAAATCTTAGGTACCTCTGAAATAGTTGTTATGAAGTTAACAATTGAACCACCAATAAATAACATTTAAAGTTTTCAGTGCAATGCAGCTTTTCTTGTCTTTATCCCACATCTTAAGGATTTAAAGACTCTTATACCTCTTGAGAAATCTATATGCAGGTCAGGAAGTAACAGTTAGAACTGGACATGGAACAACAGACTGGTTACAAATAGGAAAAGGAGTATTTCAAGACTGTATACTGTCACCCTGCTTATTTAACTTATATGTAGAGTACGTCATGAGAAACACTGGGCTGGAAGAAGCACAAGCGGGAATCAAGATTGCTGGAAGAAATATCAATGACCTCAGATATGCAGATGAGACCACCCTTATGGCAGAAAGTGAAGAGGAACTAAAAAGCCTCTTGATGAGCCTCTTGATGAAGTGAAAGAGGAGAGTGAAAAAGTTGGCTTAAACTCAACATTCATAAAACTAAGATCATGGCTTCTGATCCCATCACTTCATGGGAAATAGATGAGGAAACAGTGGCAGACTTTATTTTGGGGGGCTCCAAAATCACTGTAGATGGTGATTGCAGCGATGAAATTAAAAGATGCTTACTCCTTGGAAGGAAAGTTATGACCAACCTAGATAGCATATTAAAAAGTACAGACATTACTTTGCCAACAAAGGTCTGTCTAATCCAGGCTCTGGTTTATCCAGTAGTCATGTATGGATGTGAGAGTTGGACTGTGAAGAAGGCTGAGCGCCGAAGAATTGATGCTTTTGAAGTGTGGTGTTGGAGAAGACTCTTGAGAGTCCCTTGGACTGCAAGGAGATCCAACCAGTCCATTCTAAAGGAGATCACTCTTGGATGTTCTTTGGAAGGAATGATGCTAAAGCTGAAACTCCAATATTTTGGCCACCTCATGTGAAGAGTTGGCTCACTGGAAAAGACCCTGATGCTGGGAGGGATTGGGGGCAGGAGGAGAAGAGGACAACAGAGGATGAGATAGCTGGATGGCATGACTGACTCAATGGACATGAATTTGAGTGATATCCGGGAGTTGGTGATGGACATGGAGGCCTGGTGTGCTGTGATTCATGGGGTCACAAAGAGTCGGACACGACTGAGTGACTGAACTGAACTGAACTGACTGATAGCTACGAAAGGACATCCAGTGGTTCAATGGTAAAGAACCCACCTGCAGTTCAGGAGCTTCAGGCAACACGGGTTTGATCCCTGGGTCAAGAATATGCCTGGAAGAGGGCATGGCTACCTGCTCCAATATTCTTGCATGGAGAATTCCATGGACAGAGGAGCCTGGCTGGCTATAGTCCATAGTATCACAAAGAGTCGGACACAACTGAAGTGACTGAGCACGCACTCATATACCTGCTGCTGCTGCTGCTAAGTCGCTTCAGTCGTGTCCAACTCTGTGTGACCCCATAAATGGAAGCCCACCAGATTCCCCCATCCCTCACATTCTCCAGGCAAGAACACTGGAGTGGGTTGCCATTTCCTTCTCCAATGCATGAAAGTGAAAAGTGAAAGGGAAGTTGCTCATATTCCTAGAGAAACATATATAGCTAGTGCCAGAGTTATTACTGTTATAGGAATCAAATGAGACAGTTATTTAAAGCACTTACATTAGAGGCAGGTTAAAAATGCTTTTTAAAATATATATATATGCTTATACATGTGTATAATATATATATGTATGTGTATGTGTATGTATATATATATACACTTTATATACATGTATGGAGTAGGAAATGGCGACCCACTCCAGTATTCTTGCCTGAGAATTTCTGGAACAGAGAAGCCTGGCAGCCCACAGTTCATGCAGTTGCAAAGAGCTGGACAAAACTGAGTGACTGAGCACAATACACATGTAAGTACATATATGCATCAGAAAATCTAAACTGATAGTCATGACTGCTGCTCGCCTCCAAGGAGCAAGGAAGTGGTATTGCATTTTTGCTTATTTGTGTTTCTGATTTTCTACAATGCACATATACTGCCTTGATAACTTTTTTAAATGCATCTGAAACTGACAATAAAATCTATCCTCTATGTCCAAAACTCAATATATTGTTTACTAAGTAATAATAAAGTGCTACATACAAAATAACCTTCAGCAAAGTGACACAGTTCACTGATAATGAAACACACTGGTGGTCAGAAGTCTGAGGTTTTAGACCCAGTCCTGTGTCTTGCTTGGCTTTATGACTTAGGGTAGTTGAATTTTTAGGCTTCATTGTCCTAGAGAAGAGGGAAATAATAGCATTCATACTTTTTATATGCTGTGCACAAGCTAACACATCCAGTGTAAAGCACATTCCACCACAACATTGCTCTGAACTGTAGGTGTGCAGATTTCTAAGGCTACACACTTGGGCCAGGGGAAGAGCTCAAGATCAGAGGAAAGCAAGTCCTTCATAATTAGGAAGCCTCAGGAAAGTCACTTTTGTCTGGCACTGTGGTTTTCTCAATGTGAACGTGGGTTTAAAACTTCAGCTCTTGGATATATTTATTCACATACCCAAGACTTGTGGGACAAGTTAATGAGACTCACCTCTGAAGAGCATTATACAAAATATAGTAACTGTATAAGTAAACAATTAAAACAGCGCAAGTTGAAGGATTTTAGCTTAAGAAAGACCTGTCAGAGAAGGGATATCTATAGATATACTCAGCAATGATAATCCATGCTTCTTACAGAAGCATGTCTATAATTTCAGTACTTTGTCATTAAGGAGATAATGGGGCCATGGTTTGATATTATGATCTGAAAATAGACCTAAAAATAATAATAATAATATTGATATCTTACTCTAGACTATAGTAGGTACTTACATAGGTATGCCATCAGGCTTCATGATAGATGAGTTTTAATGAGAACGTCTAAAAAAAAAGAAAAACTGAGTGGAAAACAGCCATCAATACTTTTTAATGCTCCAGGTGATTATAAATACAAGAAATGGAATTGCCCTGGGCATGGTTTGATAAAAATCTAAGAACAAATTCCAGATACCCAATGACAACTCACATTTTTATAGGAACTGACTTCTACTTCCTGAAAAAAATATTTCTAACTATGCAATATCCCATATTACTTTTACAGCCAACTTTGGAATTAATATTACTATTATTAATATCTTCATCATTCAGTTATAGAAATTTAATTAAAAGATACTGATATGGTAACCCTTTCACCCTACTACTGCATCAATTTGAGATAAGTATTCATAGGTTCAAAATAAATGAATATTTAAGACTTGGGTAGACCACAGGGAAATTTCATTTCTGAAGTAAATACATCTCCAACTACAAAATGTGAATTCTACTGCTTATTTATTACCTACAGGATTGAAGTTTTCAGACTTCAGCCTGCATCAGCCTTTCCTGGAGACAGTATGATACACAGATCACTGCATCCCATTCCAGAGTTCCTGACCTGGTAGGTCTGGAGTAAGGCCCTCTTGATGTGGGCTTTCACAGAGATCTTCATTTCTGTGCCCAGAGCATTTCACCCAACCAGAGGAGAATGGCTGCAGAAAATCAATCCACAGTGACAGAGTTCATTCTTGGAGGTTTAACAAATCGGCCAGAGCGCCAGCTCCCACTCTTATTCCTTTTCCTTGGGATCTACTCAGTCACCATGATAGGAAACCTGGGCATGATAACCCTGATTTGTCTGAACGCTCAGCTTCACACCCCCATGTACTATTTCCTCAGCAACCTGTCCTTTGTGGATCTCTGCTACTCCTCTGTCATTACCCCTAAGATGCTGGTGAACTTTGTGTCAAAGAAGAACACCATCTCCTATGCAGGGTGCATGTCCCAGCTCTACTTCTTCCTGGTGTTTGTCATTGCTGAGTGTTACATGCTGACAGTGATGGCCTATGACCGCTATGTTGCCATCTGCAGACCTTTGCTTTACAACATCATCATGTCTCATCGAGTCTGCTCCCTGCTGGTGGCTGGAGTCTATGCCATAGGATTCATTGGTTCAACCATAGAGACTGGCCTCATGTTGAAACTGTCCTATTGTGATTTCCTTATCAGTCATTACTTCTGTGACATCCTCCCCCTCATGATGCTCTCTTGCTCTAGCACCTATGACACTGAGATGACAGTCTTTGTTTTGGCTGGATTTGACATTGTAGTCACCAGCTTAACAGTCCTAATCTCCTATGCCTTCATCCTGTCCAGTATCCTCCGCATCAGCACCACAGGGGGAAGGGCCAAAGCCTTCAGCACGTGCAGCTCCCATCTTGCCGCTGTGGGGATGTTTTATGGAACAACTGCCTTCATGTACTTGAAACCCTCCACGGCCAGTTCGCTGGCCCAGGAGAACGTGGCCTCCGTGTTCTACACCACAGTGATCCCCATGCTGAACCCCCTGATCTACAGCTTGAGGAATAAGGAGGTGAAGACTGCCATGCAGAAAACTCTGAAAGGAAAAATGTTTTGATACAAATGTTATTATTCTTTTTTAATTTTAAAAATAAGTTGTTGGGGTCCCAGAGGGAAGCCCCTGTATGCTCGCCCACCCGGGATGGGAAACTCTCCCTTCTCTGCATGGCTGGGTGACTGCACCTGCGTCTTTCCCTCTTCCTTCACCCCTCCTCTTTCTCTACTCTCATTTCTATATGAAGCTAGCTGATATCAAGTTCTTTTTTTTATTATTTGGGATCTATTTTCTTTCTTCTGTTCCTTTGATAAACGCTATTATCTTAATTGTAATTTTACACAAATTTTAAATTTTCACAGGCTCACAGATATAGAGAACAAACTAGTGATTACTATCATGGAGAGGACAGGAGGGAAGGCAAGAAAAGGTTAGAGGATTAACAGACATAGACTGCTACATGCAAAATGAACAGGTAACAAGGATGTATAGTACAGCACAGGGAGATATAGCCATTAGTTTACAGTAACTTTAAATGCAATAAAGTATAAAAATCTTGAATCACTTTGTTGTACATCTGAAACTAATATAATATTGTAAATCAGTCACACCTCAATAAAAATTAAACTTTCAGCATTGAGTCTGAAAGTCAACCACTTTGTTGTTATCTTCTATGTAGAAAATATTACTCAATTTAGTTCCTCCTTTTTGCACTTGGGAGTATACAAGGCAAAAAGAGGTGGATTGAAAGTCACCAAGTGATGCCCAGAGCATTTCTCATCTAGACTTCCTCCCCTCCACTGTCTCACTCCTTTCTCCCAATCTCAACCAAAGGACTTGTACTTGATTCCTTTATGTGACTTTCTTAGTAACAATAATAATAATGCCAACATGTTTGGGGAGGCTTACTCTGAGCTACACAACTCTCCTAAATGCTTTGCATGCATGGTTTCAATTACACCTCACAGCAGTTCAGTTCTGTTGTTTTCCCTGTGTCATGTGGAAAGTGGAAACTTGGTTTAGTAACATTCTCAAGATCACTCAGCTGGTAAACAAAGACACTGAGATTCAAACCCAGGTTTAAGCGACTTCAGAACTCATACTCTTAGCTCTCAAATATCCCCTTTGCTTTAGGCTGGCACATCGCCTTCTGAACAACCTATTAAGCCTGCCCTTTCAATTTCATGTGACCCCTAAAACCAGTTCCTCAGATCCCCTCCTTTCGTCATCTGCCCTAGCCTCTTCCTATTTGTAGACAGCTTCTTCGGTAGAACTAAGGGAAGATTATACTAGAGTAACACTCTAGTTTGCCTGGCACTTCACCACTTTAGCACTGGAAGCCCCACATCCTGGAAAATCCCTTGGTCCCACACAAACCAAGATGGTTGGTCACCCAGATTATCCATTGCTGCAAACCCTCTTGCCCTGCTTAGTTAACTCAGGATCTACTGCCAACCTCACCCAGTAAATCCAGTGGCAATGAGACAGTTTCTCCCCACTCTCCTTGCTTTATACCAATATCAAGGATACATGTTTTAGACTCAGCAGCCTGATATAATGCAAACACCTGTACAGTGTAGATATCTTCTTGTCATTTCTAGCTAGTTTTGGTATTCTATTGTTTATATCAGTGGTTTATTATGGGAAACTGGGATAACTCTAGTTTTCTCAAGCAGAAATGGCATTAACAGAGGAAATGACTTGGTAAGTTTTTTTGAATGACTACAGAAAGAGTGAGGATGCCCCTCAAAGTGACTTCACAGCAGATGTGATCTACTCGTCAAGATGTTCCGGCTTCCACTGTGATCAATGCCACCCTAACAAGTGGCCCTCATACTCACAAAATCAGTAAACAGTAACTGAACCCAGGGATTGAACATCACCTGGCAACTTGTTAGAGACACAAATTCGGGGTTCCTGCTCCACACCTACAGAATTACGGGGTGGGCCCCAGCAATGTATACTTTAATAGATCTCCTGTTGATTCTGATATACACTAAAAAGTGGGGTCCTCATCACTCCCACCCTTAAAATTTCACACACACAAAAAAAAACATTTAATTAGTGAGAACTAATTTACTTTGGCCACCTGATACAAAGAGCCGACTCACTGGAAAAGACCGTGATGCCAGGAAAGATTGAGGGCAGGAGGAGAAGGGGACGACAGAGGATGAGGTGATTGGATGGCATCACTGACGCAATGGACATGAGTTTGAGCAAATTCCAGATTTGCTCCTGGTGTGCAGCAGTCCATGGGGTCACAAAGAATTAGACGTGACTTAGCAACTGAACAACAAGAAAATTCACATCCATGACTATAGCTACAACGACATCTGGAATATGTAATTTTCAGCTTTTTAACCTGACTAGAAGGTGAGTAGAATGGATATTGAGAGAGCCATTCCAAAGTGTCTACTCTACTTATTATTCATGGGGAGGAGGGCACCCCAGGCTGGGGTGCAGTGTTATAATAACCTGTTTTGAATCTTATGCCCCTGCACCATCTTCCTACTGAAATGAAATAGCACTTCTTTTTCCTGCTTTTCTTACACATTTTCCTGTTTATCTGAATAGATAATAATTTTTTATATGATGCTATAGGTTTGTTGACTTTCTTAACTGTTTTTTATTTCTTTAAAATGTCTTTAAGTTTATTTTGGCAGCCAGTTAAGCTACTTGAGTGTCTTGATGTTTCTGAGGCTTAATATTTAAGCTTTGTTAGTACATATCAAGTATAACTTTTATTCTAGAACAAATTTAGCACTAATGTTAAGATATAAAACTTCTGAGCACTCCAGGGAATGCTACAGGTTTTAAAGTTGATCTCCTTACTGGCCTATTCTTATTCAGTAAATCTTGTCTGACTCTTTGCAACCCCACAGACTACAGCATGCCAGGCTTCCCTGTCCATCATTAACATTATCTCCCAGAGTTTGCTCAAACTCATGTCCATGGAGTCAGTGATGTCATCCAACCATCTCATCCTCTGTTGTCCCCTTCTCCTACTGACCTCAACCTTTCCCAGCATCAAGATCTTTTCCAGTGTGTTGGGTCTTCTCATCATGTGGCCAAACTATTGGAGCTTCAGCTTCAGCATCAGTCCTTTCAATGAATATTAAGGGTTCCCAGACCTGTGTAACTCTGATAATCAATTATTAGCTTAAAGTTTCCAGGTATTTATTCTTTGCCCAGCTTCATGGAGATCTGTCTTAGAAACATATGGCCTAGATAAAGCTCAAACAAAGACACAATAACTCATTTCTGTCCTTCTTTCCCTGTGGCTTCCTATGCTTCACTGCCCATTCCATCTACTTCAGCCTCTCAACATTTTGCTCCACTCTTCTCAACTCTTCAAAAATGTTGTCCTTTGTTTTCATATGCCTTCCTTGGGCCATGATCTAGAAAGTGTCCCCAGATAAATAGGGTAAATATAAAGCTCCTGTCATTTGTTCCTCTTCTGTATTGGGTCATAATTCAGCATCAATGTTGTCCAATGTCTGAAAGCACTTATTTTATATATATCATCCAGTTTTTAATTGCTTATGGTGGATGGCTTATGGAAAGAATACAATTCAGTCCATAGCACACACCCACAAGTGAAGGCATATTATTACACTCTACAAAAATGAGTTAAGACACATTTCAAAAATGATACAAGGTGTGAAAAAGTAACAAAACTCAGAAAAATGCAATAATCATACAATAGCTCAAGAAATTACTAGCAATAAAAGGAAGAATAATTTAGGAAACTAAACTGAATTAAAAGTAATAGAAGAGCCAATAAACACAACAGATGATACTTTAGGAGAACCAGAAGATGGAAAGAGGGGATTAAAAGAAAAAAGAAAAAGAAATGAAGAAATTTATGGGAAGAAACAAATGTGAATACCAGGCAAAGGAGATCTAATCTTTGGTGAGTAGAAGCCACAAAGAAGAAAAGTAGAGCAAAGGACAGAACAAATAATGAAAACTATAATTCAAGGAAATTTTCCCAGTTTTAAATAGAGATACATAAAGATATAGAGAAAGAGATGGAGATGGATATTTGAAGGACATATTGAAAAGAAACATCACACATAAGAGAACTGCTGAAGAATGAATATCAGAACATATCCTCAAAAAATTACTGAAAACCAAACAGTACAAATTTTTGAGTTCTTGTTGAAAGACCTATAAACAATAACTAACCCAGAAGCAGTGAACCCCTTTGGCACCTAATTTGTAGCCTTGAAACACCATTGCATGTCTGAGTGCTCAGTTGCCCAGTAGTGCCAGACTCTGCTGCCCCATGGGCTATAGCCCACCAGGCTCCTCTGTCCATGGGATTTCCCAGGCAAGAACACTGGAGCGGCTTGCCATTTCCTCCTCCAGGGGATTTTCCCAAGCCAGAGGTCAAACCTGTGTCTCTTGTATCTCCTGCACTGTAGGTATATCCTTTACCACCGCACCACCTGGAAAGCCCTTGAAATACCATATCAGGACTAAAAGTAACCAAGTTTCTTGGAGAAATGGTTGATTTCTACTCTGAAATTTATGAGAAAAGTTCAGAACATTTGTCATATCAGCTAGTAATTAATATTAGAGACTAACTGTACTATGTCCAAAAGACTTAAGAGACAAACTGAAAAGAACTCCACAGGCCAAAGACTGAAAATTTTGAGCAACAAAAGGATAACAATTTCAAAAAAAAAAAAAGGATAACAATTTCAATGGACTGAAACACATAAAATATGATTAAATCAGTGAGATTATAAAGACACTACAAAAAAAACAACCAATCATCTTTAGAAGATAATAAGAAACCAAGTTATTTTAAAATTTAAAAATAAAGGTGATGTGTTTTTATATGAACTGTGGTGGTGGATACTCAAATTTGTGCAAGTAAAAAATGTGCAGTGAAGTAAATGTACACATCAAGAAACAATTATAAATAAAACTGAGGAAATCAGAATAAGATCAGTGGGTTGTCTATGGCAATGTGCGATATTCCACATATGATAATTTGGAAAATGTTACCATGGCAGAAAACTGCATAAAGGATACACAGGATCCCTCTATATTATTTCTCAACCTACATGAGAATCTACAATTATCTCAAGAGGAAAAGTTTAATTTGAAAATCATCATTAGTAACGTTTTCATAAATGATGTATGCCTGAATGTATTCTTGACAACTGCATATTCCTATAAACATATTTCTGTTATGAATGATAATATATGAGTGAAGGGTTCTTATGTCTACCTACTTATACACCTCAACTCCTGCCATTCGAACACTGTTGGTCTACAGGTGCAGCAGGGTGACAAATTTAGCATTCCTTATAAATTCATATTCCTTTACTGAAATTATACAGTGTGTTTTATTAAAAACTTTGAGTTTATATTAAATGCTTTAAAATAAACATTTTAAGCCTATTGATTATGCTTGACGGTAAATAACTAATGATGAGTAACAAGCTTAATGGTAGTGATTGGTAATGGTAATAATAATTGGTAATGACAGAGGTGGTTGTGGTGGTGGTGCAGTGTTGGTTCTGGTAGTGGCGATGATGATGATATAGTTGTTGGATATTTAATATTTGAAAGGAAGCATTAGACTATAGTTTCTCAAGCAGAAAGATGACCCTCCCAATAGAAGGAAAATTAACACACCTGGGAGACAAAAGCATAATTCCCAGCACAGGTGCAAACCAAGACTCTAATCGCTCCTTTACTAAGGTCTCCAGTCTCTGAAGTGACTGCCTCCCAGGAGAAGCCCTGCCCATATGGCACTTCTTGTTTCTTCTCTTTATATATATATAAAAAGACTCCCAAGTCTCCTAAGCTCAGGGACCCATTTTTCATGACAGTGCTGATCCCTTTGAGTAAATTTAGGACTAAATGTAAATCCAAATGATCCTCTCATTTTCTGATATTTACTTCCCAACTGTTGAAACCAAGGCATCCTTTATAATTTTCAGAGGACTCTGATCCATTTTTCCTCAGCACAGGTACTTAATTATGACTTACAGCAATTGTATGAGAAATTTATTTCTTCCATAAACTCCTGTTTCTAATGCATTCTATTTGCAACTCTGTGTTTATCTTCATGTTTAAGTGGTTTTTCTTCATGTGCTGTGTTCTTACAGGCAATAATCCTGAGCCTCTGATGCTCTGGTAGAACTGGAGGTAGTAACTGTAGTGACTGATATCAAATATGGGGTCATGTTTTCCTATTTTATATTATTAGATGATTATGGGAATCAATAACTAAGTCAATGCTGTCTAGGATTTTCCTATCAGCACTCCACTAAGTAAATGGCATTCACTCTGTACTGCCCTGTAAAGCACTTTGATTCCTGGTAATGGTATATTCCAGATGGATTTTCTCTTAATGTGTTTCTTATTGTTTTCAGAGGTGGAAATTGAGTAAAAGAGAATATGTTAAGGTATTTTAATCTATTGTTTCTACCTAAAGGAAATTTTCTGCTTCATAGTAAATGGAAATGATATTCAAAAGTCTTAGCTATCTCTAATTCTCTCTCTTCATTAGTTATTATGAAGTTAACAATTTAAACAGTAACTTAAAATGTAAAGCTTAGAGGAGCATAAAGATGGCGGAGGAATAGGACGGGAAGACCACTTTCTCCCTCACAAATTCCTCAAAAGAACATTTCAACACCGAGCAAACTCCACAAAACAACTTCTGTAGGCTGGCAGAGGACATCAGGCAACCAGAAAAGCAGACCATTGTCTTCAAAAACAGATTTTTAATCTTTGCTCTTAGGTTTTTGTTGTCAATTTTGTACATTTAAAAACCCAAACTTCACTACCCAAGTTTACCTGAGAGCGAGATTACTGGCTTGACCACTCTCTCCTCCTTTGGACTCTCCTTTTTCTCCACCAGGTGGCCTCTGTCTCTTTTCTCCCCCATCTCTTCTCTATCCAACTCTGTGAATCTCTGTGTGTTCCAGACGGTGGAGAACACCTAAGGAACTGGTTACTGGCAGGATTTGTCTCTCTCCTTCTCATTCCTCTCTCTTATCCTCCTGGTCACCTCTGTCTACTTCCTCCCTTTCCTCTTCCCCGTATAACTCCGTAAATACCTCTGAGCGGTCCAGACTATAGAGCACACATTAGGAAGTGACTACTGGCTAGCTTGCTCTCTCCTCTTTTGATCTCACCGCATCTCATTCCAGTTACCTCTAACTACCCCCTCCATCTTCTCTTCTCCTTGTAACTCAGTGAACCTCTCTGAGTGTCCCTCAATGTGGAGAAACTTTTCATCTTTAACCTAGATGTTTTATCATCGGTGCTGTATAGATGGAGAAGTCTAGAGGCTACTGTAAAAATAAAACCGAAAACCAGAAGCAGGAGGCTTAAATCCAAAGCCTGAAAACATTAGAGAACTCTTGAATTCAGGGAACATTAAGCAATAGGAGCTCATCAAATGCCTTCATACCTACACTGAAACCAAGCTCCACCCAAGGGCCAACAAGTTCCAAAACAAGACATACCACTCAAATTCTCCAGCAACACAGGAACACTCCCCTGAGCTTCAATATACAGGCAGCTCAAAATTATTCCAAAGCCTTTGATGTCTCATAACCCATTACTGGTCACTCCACTGCACTCCAGAGAGAAGAAACCCAGCTCCACCCACCAGAACTCCAACACAAGCCTCCCTAACCAGGAAACCTTGACAAGCCACTAATGGAACCCCACCCACAGTGAGGAAGCTCCATAATAAAGAGAACTCCACAAATTACCAGAATATAAAAAGGCCACCCCAAACGCAGCAATATAACCAAGATGAAGAGACAGAGGAATACTCAGCAGGTAAAGGAACAGGAGAGTTGCCCACCAAACCAAACAAAAGAGGAAGAGGTAGGGAATCTACCTGAGAAGGAATTCCGAATATTGATAGTGAAAATGATCCAAAATCTTGAAATCAAAATGGAATCACAGATAAATAGCCTAGAGACAAGGATTGAGAAGATGCAAGAAAGGTTTAACGAGGACCTAGAAGAAATAAAAAAGAGTCAATTTATAATGAATAACGCAATAAATGAGATCAGAAACACTCTGGAGGCAACAAATAGTAGAATAACGGAGGCAGAAGATAGAATTAGTGAAATAGAAGATAGAATGGTAGAAATAAAGGAATCAGAGAGGAAACAAGAAAAACGAATTAAAAGAAACGAGGACAATCTCAGAGACCTCCAGGACAATATGAAATGCTCCAACATTCGAATTATAGGAGTCCCAGAAGAAGAAGACAGAAAGAAAGATCATGAGAAAATCCTTGAGGAGATAATAGTTGAAAACTTCCCTAAAATGGGGAAGGAAATAATCACCCAAGTCCAAGAAACATAGAGAGTTCCAAATAGGATAAACCCAAGGCGAAACACCCCAAGACACATATTAATCAAATTAACAAAGATCAAACACAAAGAACAAATATTAAAAGCAGCAAGGGAAAAACAACAAATAACACACAAGGGGATTCCCATAAGGATAACAGCTGATCTTTCAATAGAAACTCTTCAGGCCAGGAGGGAATGGCAAGACATACTTAAAGTGATGAAAGACAATAACCTACAGCCCAGATTACTGTACCCAGCAAGGATCTCATTCAAATATGAAGGAGAAATCAAAAGCTTTATAGACAAGCAAAAGCTGAGAGAATTCAGCACCACCAAACCAGCTCTCCAACAAATTCTAAAGGATAATCTCTAGACAGGAAACACGAAAAGGGTGTATAAACCCGAACCCAAAGCAATAAAGTAAATGGTAACGGGATCATACTTATCAATAATTACCTTAAACGTAAATGGGTTGAACGCCCCAACCAAAAGGCAAAGACTGGCCGAATGGATAGAAAAACAAGACCCCTCTATATGCTGCTTACAAGAGACCCACCTCAAAACAAGGGACACATACAGACTGAAAGTGAAGGGCTGGAAAAAGATATACCACGCAAATAGAGACCAAAAGAAAGCAGGAGTGGCAATACTCATATCCGATAAAATAGACTTTAAAACAAAGGCTGTGAAAAGAGACAAAGAAGGCCACTACATAATGATCAAAGGATCAATCCAAGAAGAAGATATAACAATTATAAATATATATGCACCCAATATAGGAGCACCGCAATATGTAAGACAAATGCTAACAAGTATGAAAGGGGAAATCAACAATAACACAATAATAGTGGGAGACTTTAATACCCCACTCACACCTATGGACAGATCAACTAAACAGAAAATTAACAAAGAAATGCAAACTTTAAATGATACATTAGATCAATTAGACCTAATTGATATCTATAGGACATTTCACCACAAAACAATGAATTTCACCTTTTTTTCAAGTGCTCATGGAACCTTCTCCAGGATAGATCACATCCTGGGCCATAAATCTAAACTTGATAAATTCAAAAAAATCGAAATCATTCCAAGCATCTTTTCTGACCATAATGCATTAAGATTAGATCTCAATTACAGGAGAAAAACTACTAAAAATTCCAACATATGGAGGTTGAACAACACACTTCTGAATAACCAACAAATCACAGAAGAAATCAAAAAAGAAATCAAAATATGCATAGAAACTAATGAAAATGAAAACACAACAACCCAAAACCTGTGGGACACTATAAAAGCAGTGCTAAGAGGAAAGTTCATAGCAATACAGGCATACCTCAAGAAACAAGAAAAAAGTCAAATAAATAACCTAACTCTACAACTAAAGCAACTAGAAAAGGAAGAATTGGAGAACCCCAGAGTTAGTAGAAGGAAAGAAATCTTAAAAATTAGGGCAGAAATAAATGCAAAAGAAACAAAAGAGACCATAGCAAAAATCAACAAAGCCAAAAGCTGGTTCTTTGAAAGGATAAATAAAATTGACAAACCACTAGCCAGACTCATCAAGAAGCAAAGAGAGAAAAATCAAATCAATAAAATTAGAAATGAAAATGGAGAGATCACAACAGACAACACAGAAATACAAAGGATCATAAGAGACTACTATCAGCAGTTGTATGCCAATAAAATGGACAAAGTGGAAGAAATGGACAAATTCTTAGAAAAGTACAATTTTCCAAAACTGAACCAGGAAGAAATAGAAAATCTTAACAGAACCATCACAAGCACGGAAATTGAAACTGTAATCAGAAATCTTCCAGCAAACAAAAGCCCAGGTCCAGACGGCTTCACAGCTGAATTCTATCAAAAATTTAGAGAAGAGCTAACACCTGTCCTACTCAAACTCTTCCAGAAAATTGCAGAGGAAGGTAAACTGCCAAACTCATTCTATGAGGCCACCATCAGCCTAATACCAAAACCTGACAAAGATGTCACAAAAAAAGAAAACTACAGGCCAATATCACTGATGAACATAGATGCAAAAATCCTCAACAAAATTCTAGCAATCAGAATCCAACAACACATTAAAAAGATCATACACCATGACCAAGTGGGCTTTATCCCAGGGATGCAAGGATTCTTCAATATCTGCAAATCAATCAATGTAATTCACCACATTAACAAAATGAAAAATAAAAAACATATGATTATCTCAATAGATGCAGAGAAGGCCTTTGACAAAATTCAACATCCATTTATGATAAAAACTCTCCAGAAAGCAGGAATAGAAGGAACATACATCAACATAATAAAAGCTATCTATGACAAACCCACAGCAAACATTATCCTCAATGGTGAAAAATTGAAAGCATTTCCCCTAAAGTCAGGAACAAGACAAGGGTGTCCACTTTCACTGCTACTATTCAACATAGTTCTGGAAGTTTTGGCCACAGCAATCAGAGCAGAAAAAGAAATAAAAAAGTAAAACTCTCACTGTTTGCAGATGACATGATCCTCTACATGGAAAACCCTAAAGACTCCACCAGAAAATTACTAGAGCTCATCAATGAATATAGTAAAGTTGCAGGATATAAAATCAACACACAGAAATCCCTTGCATTCCTATACACTAATAATGAGAAAGTAGAAAAAGAAATTAAGGAAACAATTCCATTCACCATTGCAACGAAAAGAATAAAATACTTAGGAATATATCTACCCAAAGAAACTAAAGACCTATATATAGAAAACTATAAAACACTGATGAAAGAAATCAAAGAGGACACTAATAGATGGAGAAATATACCGTGTTCATGGATCGGAAGAATCAATATAGTGAAAATGAATATACTACTCAAAGCAGTTTACAAATTCAATGCAATCCCTATCAAGCTACCAGCCATATTTTTCACAGAACTAGAACAAATAATTTCAAGATTTGTATGGAAATACAAAAAACCTCGAATTGCCAAAGCAATCTTGAGAATGAAGAATGGAACTGGAGGAATCAACTTCCCTGACTTCAGGCTCTACTACAAAGCCACAGTCATCAAGACAGTATGGTACTGGCACAAAGACAGACATATAGATCAATGGAACAAAATAGAAAGCCCAGAGATAAATCCACACACATATGGACACAAAGGAGGCAAGAATATACAATGGAGTAAAGACAATCTCTTTAACAAGTGGTGCTGGGAAAACTGGCCAACCACTTGTAAAAGAATGAAACTAGATCACTTTCTAACACCGCACACAAAAATAAACTAAAAATGGATTAAAGATCTAAATGTAAGACCAGAAACTATAAAACTCCTAGAGGAGAACATAGGCAAAACACTCTCCGACATAAATCACAGCAGGATCCTCTATGATCCACCTCCCAGAATTCTGGAAATAAAAGCAAAAATAAACAAATGGGATCTAATTAAAATTAAAAGCTTCTGCACAACAAAGGAAAATATAAGCAAGGTGAAAAGACAGCCTTCTGAATGGGAGAAAATAATAGCAAATGAAGCAACTGACAAACAACTAATCTCAAAAATATACAAGCAACTTATGCAGCTCAATTCCAGAAAAATAAACGACCCAATCAAAAAATGGGCCAAAGAACTAAATAGACATTTCTCCAAAGAAGACATACAGATGGCTAACAAACACATGAAAAGATGCTCAACATCACTCATTATCAGAGAAATGCAAATCAAATCCACAATGAGGTACCACTTCACACCAGTCAGAATGGCTGCGATCCAAAAATCTGCAAGCAATAAATGCTGGAGAGGGTGTGGAGAAAAGGGAACCCTCCTACACTGTTGGTGGGAATGCAAACTAGTACAGCCACTTTGGAGAACAGTGTGGAGATTCCTTAAAAAATTGCAAATAGAACTACCTTATGACCCAGCAATCCCACTGCTGGGCATACACACTGAGGAAACCAGAACTGAAAGAGACACATGTACCCCAATGTTCATCGCAGCACTGATTATAATAGCCAGGACATGGAAACAACCTAGATGTCCATCAGCAGATGAATGGATAAGAAAGCTGTGGTACATATACACAATGGAGTATCACTCAGCCGTTAAAAAGAATTCATTTGAATCAGTTCTGATGAGATGGATGAAACTGGAGCCGATTATCCAGAGTGAAGTAAGCCAGAAAGAAAAACACCAATACAGTATACTAACACATATATATGGAATTTAGAAAGATGGCAATGACGACCCTGTATGCAAGACAGCAAAAAAGACACAGCTGTGTATAACGGACTTTTGGACTCAGAGGGAGAGGGAGAGGGTGGGATGATTTGGGAGAATGGCATTCTAACATGTATACTATCATGTAAGAATTGAATCGCCAGTCTATGTCTGACGCAGGATACAGCATGCTTGGGGCTGGTGCATGGGGATGACCCACAGAGATGTTATGGCAAGGGAGGTGGGAGGGGGGTTCATGTTTGGGAACGCATGTAAGAATTAAAGATTTTAAAATTAAAAAAATAAAAAACTAAAAAAAAAGAAAAAGAGAGTCAAAAAAAATAATAATGTAAAGCTTATAAATGCAATGCAGGTTTTCTTGTCTTCACACCATATCCTTAGGATTTAAAGATTCTTACCCCTAGATAAGAAATATAGTTACTGCCAGAGTTATTATTATTATTACAGGAATCAAATGACACAACATATTTTAAAATGCTGCAGTTAAAAAAGTAGGTTACAACATTTTTTAAATACACATGTGCTTACACATAGGTACATGTATGTATTGAAAAAATGTAAAAAGATAGTCTAGACTATTGTTATTTTCCAAGGAGCAAGAAAATGGCACTGTATTTTTGCTTATTTGTATTTCTGATTTCGTACGATGCACATGTACTGCCTATGGCAAAACCAATACAATACTGTAAAGTAATTACTGAAAACAAAAGCAGACTGATAGTCAGAAGTTCTGGGTTTTAGACCCAGTTCTGCATCTGTAACTTATTTACCTTTTAGAGCTTCTGTTTCCTAGAGAACAGGAAAATAATACAACATTCCTCTTTTTTATATGCTGTGCACAATCTAAGACATCAAGAATAAAGCATGTTCAACCACAACATTGCTTAGAGATGTAGGTGTGCAGATTGTAAGGCTACATGCTTGGGCCAAGGCAAGAGCTTATGATCAAAGAAAGCACTTTCAGTTCCCAGACCTTGGTTATTAGGAAGTGTCTGAAAAGTCACTTCTTGTCTGGCACTTCAGTTTTCTCAATATGAAAGTGGAATGAAAATTCTGTGCTAAACACATTTGTCTTTCTACTCAAAACTTTTCAGAGGAGTTAATGAGATTGACCTTTGATGAGCATTACACAAAAGCTGAAAGTGGAAGTCACTCAGTCATATCCAACTCTTTGCAACCCCATGGACTGTAGCCCACCATGTTCCTCTATCCTTTTGATTTTTCAGACAAGAATACTGGAGTGGGTTGCCATGTCCTCCTCCAGGGGATCTTCCAGACCAAGGATGGAACCTATGTCTCCTGTGTTGTCTGCACTGCTGGCAGATTATTTACCATCTCAGCCACCAGTGGAGGTCTTCCCTCAATGGGTCAGCTGGAAACGAATCAACCTGCAATGCCCGAGACACAAGACATGTGGGTTCCATCCCTGGTTGGGAAGATCCCTTTGAGGAGGAAATGGCAACCCACTCCAGTATTCTTGCCTGAAAAATCCCATGAAGAGAGGAAGCCTGGCAGGCTACAGTCCAGTGGATGGCAAAGAGGCAGATATGACTGAGCAATTAAGCACATCAGCACACACAAGTTAGTAGCTATTTAATGAGCAATGAAAATAGAGCAAACTTAGGGCTTTAGCTTAAAACATAGATAATTAGATACAGATATCAGGAAAGGGATATCTATAAGTATCATATCCTGCAATGATGATCCATGTTTTCTTACAGCCATGTCTATAATGTCAATACTTGGTCATTAAAGAGAAAATGACTTCATATTATGATCCTTAAATAAAAACAACAGCAATAGTGAGAATATTGATTACTTCCTCTAGACCAGCAGTCCCCAGTAATTTTGGCACCAGGGACTTGTTTCATGAAAGACAATTTTTCCAGAGATGAGTCATGGCGGGGAAGGGGATGGTATGGGGATGATTCAAGTGCATTGCATTTATTGTCCACTTTATTTCTATTATTAAAACATCAGCTCCACCTGAGATCATCAGGCATTAGATCTCAGAGGTTGAGGACCCCTGCTGTAGACAATAATAAGTGTCAGGACCAAGGCTTTACCACAGACAGATTAAATGAGAACTTCTGTGGACCAAACACAGCCATCAGTACATTTTAAATGCTCCAGTTGATTATAATTATACAGAGTTGAGAATGATTGCTTTAGAGCCTGAAGTCTAGGAAAAAACTAAGAAAGAATTTTTGACACCTAATGACAACTCACATTTTTTATAGGAACTGACTTCTTGGAAAAAAATTTTCTAACTATGCATTATCCCACATTATTTTTACAACTGCCATAGCTCTTGATATCACTAATTTCTTCATTTTTAGATGCAGAACTTAACTTGTAACTCAGTGATACTGTTGTATCTACTATATCCACCTAAAACTGCATCAATTTGAGATAGGTTATCATATGTTCACATTCTGTCAATATTTGGGCTTTGCACTGATGACAGGGGAATTTCATTTCTGAAGCAAAGTACATCTCCAACTACAAAATATGAATGCTAGTGCTTATTACCTACAGGATTGAGGTTCTCAGGCTTGAACCTGCCTCAGCCTCACCTGGAGACAGTATGGTAACAGATCACTGGGCCCCATCCCAGAGTTCCTCACTTGGTAGGTCTGGGGTGAGGCCTGAGAATCTGCATCTCCAATGTCTTCAGGTGATACAAGCAATGCTGGTACAGGGACTAGACTTTAAGACCCACTGCTCTAGGATATTTCAGAGACATGAATGTGGTAAACGTTTTCGATCTTGCCTCATTTTTCTTCTCATCTCTATGACCTTTGAAATACCCAGTGTCTGATCTTCCTCCCAATATAATGGACTGTAGCCTACAATGCTCCTCCGTCCGCTGGGTTTTTCCATGCAAGAGTACTGGAGTGGGGTGCCATTTCCTTCTCCAGAGTATCTTCCCAACCCAGGGATCAAACCTGGGTCTCCTGCATCATAGGCAGATCCTTTACCATCTGAGCCACCAGGGAAGTCCATAAGGGATCATTCATCCCAAAGGGTCCCAGAATCACTTAGCTGGCCCTAGATGCTCAAAACTAACTTCACCAAAGAGTGCAAAAAGCAGCCTTTTATGCAGTTTTCTCTCATCCACACAGGACCCCCAAACAGAGGGGAATGGCTACAGAAAATCACTCTACAGTGACAGAGTTCATTCTTCAGGGTTTGACAGAGCGACCAGAGTTCCAACTCCCACTCTTATTCCTCTTCCTTGGGATCTACTTGGTCACCATGATAGGGAACCTGGGCGTGATAACACTGATTTGTCTAAATGCTCACCTTCACACCCCCATGTACTATTTCCTCAGCAACCTGTCCTTTGTGGATCTCTGCTACTCCTCTGTCATTACCCCTAAGATGCTGGTGAACTTTGTGTCAGAGAAGAACATCATCTCTTATGCAGGGTGCATGTCGCAGCTCTACTTCTTCCTGGTGTTTGTCATTGCTGAGTGTTACGTGCTGACAGTGATGGCCTATGACCGCTATGTTGCCATCTGCAGGCCTTTGTTTTACAACATCATCATGTCTCATCGAGTCTGCTCCCTGCTGATGGTTGGGGTTTATGCCATGGGATTCATTGGCTCAACTATAGAGACTGGCTTCATGTCGAAACAGTCCTACTGTAAGCACCTCATCAGTTATTACTTCTGTGAAATCCTCCCCATGATGAAGCTAACCTGCTCTAGCACCTACCATGTTGAGATGACAGTCTTCTTGTTGGCTGGATTCAACATCATAGTCACCAGCTTAACAGTCCTAATTTCATATGCCTTCATCCTATCCAGTATCCTTCACATCAGCACCACAGGGGGAAGGGCCAAAGCCTTCAATACGTGCAGCTCCCACTTTGCAGCTGTGGGGATTTTTTATGGAACAACCGCCTTCATGTACTTGAAACCCTCCACAGCCAGCTCCCTGGCCCAGGAGAATGTGGCCTCCGTGTTCTACACCACAGTGATCCCCATGCTGAACCCCCTGATCTACAGCTTGAGGAATAAGGAGGTAAAGGCTGCTGTGCAGAAAACTCTGAGAGGAAAACTGTTTTAAGGCAAATGTTATTATTATTCTTTCTCAGTTTTAGAAATAAGTTGTTTGGGATCCCAGAGGGAAGACCTGTGAATGTTCACCCAGCTGGGATGGGAAACTGTCCCTTCTCTGGGTGACTGGGTGACTACTCCTGCCTCCTTCCCTCTTTCTTCCCACCCTCTCTTTCCTCTCATTTATGTTTGAAGCCAGATGATGTTGAGTTCAAGTTTTCTCTCATTGAGAAACATTTTCTCTATTCCGACACTGAAAGATGAACTCCCCAGGTCGGTAGCTGCCCAATATGCTTCTGCAAATCAGTGGAGAAATAACTCCAGAAAGAATGAAGAGATGGAATCAAAGCAAAAACAACACCCAGTTGTGGATGTGACTGGTGATGGAAGCAAGGTCTAATGCTGTTAAGAGCAATACTGCGTAGGAACCTGGAGAGTTAGGCCCATGAATCAAAGCAAATTGAAAGTGATTAAAAAGGAGTACGTCAAGGCTGTATACTGTCACCCTGATTATTGAACTTATATGCAGAGTACATCATGAGAAATGCTGGCCTGGAAGAAGCGCAAGCTGGAATCAAGATTACTGGGAGAAATATCAATAACCTCAGATATGCAGATGACACCACCCTTATGGCAGAAAGTGAAGAGGAGCTAAAAAGCCTCTTGATGAAAGTGAAAGAGGAGAGTGAAAAAGTTGACTTAAAGCTCAACATTCAGAAAACAAAGATCATGGCATCCGGTCCCATCACTTCATGGCAAATAGACGGGAAAACAGTGGAAACAGTGTCAGACTTTATTTTGGGGGGCTCCAAAATCACTGCAGATGGTGATTGCAGCCATGAAATTAAAAGACACTTACTCCTTGGAAGGAAAGTTATGACCAACCTAGATAACATATTCAGAAGCAGAGACATTACTTTGCCGACTAAGGTCCATCTAGTCAAGGCTATCGTTTTTCCAGTAGTCATGTATGGATGTGAGAGTTGGACTGTGAAGAAGGCTGAGAGCCAAAGAATTGATGCTTTTGAACTGTGGTGTTGGAGAAGACTCTTGAGAGTCCCTTGGACTGCAAGGAGATCCAACCAGTCCATTCTGAAGGAGATCAGCCCTGGGATTTCTTTGGAAAGAATGATGCTAAAGCTGAAACTCCAGTACTTTGGCCACCTCATGCGAAGAGTTGACTCACTGGAAAAGACTCTGATGCTGGGAGGGATTGGGGGCAGGAGGAGAAGGGGACTACAGAGGATGAAATGGCTGGATGGCATCACTGACTCGATGGACGTTAATCTGAGTGAACTCCGGGAATTGGTGATGGACAGGGAGGCCTGGCATGCTGCGATTCATGGGGTTGCAAAGAGTCGGACACGACTGAGTGACTGAACTGAACTGAAACAGGAGACGGCAAGAGTGAACGTCGACATTTTAGGAATCACCTAACTAAAATGGACTGGAATGGGTGAATTTAACTCAGATGACCATTATATCTACTACTGTGAGCAAGAATCCCTTAGCAGAAATGGAGTAGACATCATAGTCAACAAAAGAGTCTGAAATGCAGTACTTGGATGCAATCTCAAAAATGACAGAATGATCTCTGTTCATTTCCAAGGCAAACCATTCAATATCACTGTAATCCAAGTCTATGCCCCAACTAGTAACGCTGAAGAAGCTGAAGTTGAACGGTTCTATGAAGACCTACAAGACTTTCTAGAATTAACATCCAAAAAAGATGTCCTTTTCATTATAGGGGACTGGAATGCAAAAGCAGGAAGTCAAGAGATACCTGGAGTAAGATGCAAATTTGATTTCTAGTACAGAATGAAGCAGGGCAAAGGCTAATAGAGTTCTGCCAAGAGAATGCACTGGTCAAAGCAAACACCTTCTTCCAACAACACAAGAGACAACTCTACATGTGGACATCACCAGATGGTCAAAACCAAAATCAGACTGATTATATTCTTTGCAGCCAAAGATGGAGAAGCTCTATACAGTAAGCAAAAACAAGACTGGGAGTGGACTGTGGCTCAGATCATGAACTCCTTATTGCCAAATTCAGACTTAAGTTGAAGAAAGTAGGGAAAACCACTAGACAATTCAGGTATGACCTACTTAAATCATAGCCGTAATGACTATACAGTGGAAGTGAGAAATAGATTTAAGGGACTAGATCTGACAGAGTGCCTGATGAACTATGGAGGAGGTTCGTGACATTGTACAGGAGACAGGGATCAAGACCATTCTCATGGAAAAGAAATGCAAAAAAGCAAAATGGCTGTCTGGGGAGGCCTTACAAATAAGTGTGATAAAAAAAGAGAAGCGAAAAGCAAAGGAGAAAAGGAAAGATATACCCATCTGAATGCAGAGTTCCAAAGAATAGCAAGGAGAGATAAGAAAGCCTTCCTCAGTGATCAATGCAAAGAAATAGAGGAAAACAACAGAATGGGAAAGACTAGAGATCACTTCAAGAAAATTAGAGATACCAAGGAACATTTCATGCAAAGATGGGCTCAATAAAGGACAGAAATGGTATGGACCTAAAAGAAGCAAAAGATACTAAGAATAGGTGGCAAGAATACACAGAAGAACAGTACAAAAAAGATCTTCACAGCCAAGATAATCACGATGGTGTGATCACTTACCTAAAACCAGACATCCTGGAATGTGAAGTCAAGTGGGCCTTAGGAAGCATCACTATGACCAAAGCAAGTGGAGGTGGTGGAATTCTAGTTGAGCTATCTCAAATCCTAAAGGATGATGCTGTGAAAGTGTTGCACTCAGTATGCCAGCAAATTTGGAAAAGTCAGCAGTGGCCACAGGACTGGAAAAGTCAGTTTTCAAACCAATCCCAAAGAAAGGCACTGCCAAAGAATGCTCAAACTACCACAGAATTGCACTCATCTCACACGCTAGTAAAGTAATGCTCAAAATTCTCCAAGCCAGGCTTCAACAATATGTGAACCATGAACTTCCAGATGTTCAAGCTGGATTTAGAAAAGGCAGAGAAACCCGAGATCAAATTGCCAACATGTGCTGGATCATAAAAAAAAAAAAAGAGAGTTCCAGAAAAGCATCTATTTCTGCTGTATTGACTATACCAAAGCCTTTGACTGTGTGGATCACAAGAAACTGTGGAAAATTCTGAGAGACGGGAATACCAGACCACCTGACCTGCCTCTAGAGAAACCTGTATGCAGGTCAGGAAGCAAAAGTTAGAACTGGACATGGAAAAACAGACTGGTTCCAAATAGGAAAAGGAATACTTCAAGGCTTTATACTGTCACCCTGCTTATTTAACTTATATGCAGAGTACATCATGAGAAATGCTGTGCTGGAGGAAGCACAAGGTGGAATCAAGATTATCGGGGCAAATATCTATCACCTCAGATATGCAGATGACACCACCTTTATGGCAGAAAGTGAAGTGGAACTAAAGAGCTTCTTGATGAAAGTGAAAGAAGAGAGTGGAAAAGTTGGCTTAAAGCTCAACATTCAGAAGACAAAGATCATGGTATCTGATCCCATCACTTCATGGCACATAGAAGGAGAAACAGTGGAAACAGTGGCTGACTTTATTTTGGGGGGCTCCAAAATCACTGAAGATGGTGACTGCAGCCATGTAATTAAAAGACACTTACTCCTTGGAAGGAAAGTTATGACCAACCTAGATAGCATATTAAAAAGCAGAGACATTACTTTACCAACAAAGGTTGATCTAGTCAAGGCTATGGTTTTTCCAGTGGTCATGTATGGATGTGAGAGTTGGACTACAAAGAAAGATGAGTGCCAAAGAATTGATGTTTTTGAACTGTTGGAGAAGACTCTTGAGAGTCCTTTGGACAGCAATGAGATCAACCATTCCATCTTAAAGGAGATCAGTCCTCGGTGTTCATTGGAAGGACTGATACTGAAGCTGAAACTCTAGTACTTTGGCCACCTGATGTGAAGAGCTGACTCATTTGAAAAGACCCTGATGCTGGGAAAAATTGAAGGTGAGAGGAGAAGGGGACCACAGAGGATGAGATGGTTGCATGGCATCACCGACACAATGGACATGTGTTTGAGTAAACTCTGGGAGTTGGTGATGGACAGGGAGGCCTGGCGTGCTACGATTCATGGGGTTGCAAAGAGTGGGACATGACTGAGCAGTTGAACTGAACTGAACTTTCTACTGTCATTTAACATATGCTTTAAAGTTTCACAGACTCACAGACAGAGAGCAAACAGTGGCTATGGGTTGGGGTGGTGGGGACAGACATCAAGGCCAGGAGAGTAATCTCACAACTACAATGTATAAAATAAATTAGGAATAAGGATGTATGGTACAGCACAGGGAAATAAACCCATTATTTATACTAACTTTAAATGCAGTAACTATAAAAATACTGAATGACTGTGCTGTATATCTGAAAGTAATATAGTAAATCAACTACATTTCATTTAAAATTAAACTTTCATCATTGGCTTTTAGAGTCAGTTTCTTTTTCTAATATTTTAGTTTAGAAATGATCATAATTTAGTTTTTCTGTGTAGAAAATATTGCTCAAACCAGTTCCTCCTTCTATGCATTTGGGAATACACAAAGCAGAGAGAGATGAATTTGAGAGTTTTCACCAGGAAGTAATGCTTGGAGCTTTCTCATCTAGACTTCCTCGTCTCCCCTCTTCCACTCCTGTCTACTTATTTCTGCCCAAGAACTTCTACCTGATCCCTTTATGTGACTTTCTAATCACCGTAATAATAATGCCAGCCGCTACCACGTTTGGGGCACCTACTCTGAACCACACAGTTCTTCTAAACACTTTGTATGCCTTATTAAATTACACTTCACAACAGTTAGATACCAGTGTCTTCCCCATTTCACTGTAGAATTTGGTATAGTAAATTGCTCAAGGTCACATAGGTGGTAAACAAAGACATGGGGATTCAAATCCAAATATAAGTGACTCCAGAGCCCACACTCTTGGCTCTCAGTCATCATGCCCTTTGCTTTAGGTTGGTGTTCCCTCTTAATGGTCTTTAAATCCTGCCCTAATTGTACTTTCCCAATTTCAAAGGCCTCTTGAAATCAGCTCCTCAGGTTCTCAACTTTCATCTTCCCTGATTCCTTCACATGTATAGGCAACTTCTTTTTGTTTCTAATGAAACTTTATGCCGGAGTGACCAGCTCACCAGTTCACCAGACACTTTACCAGTTTTAGTGCTGGAAGCCCCCACCCTTGGAAACCCCTCAGTTCCAGAAAAAAAAAGTATGATTGGTCCCCAGATTACACATTGTTGCAACCTCTTGTCCTGCTTAATTAACTGATTCATCTACTGTGGACCTCATTCAGTTAATACAGTGGCAATAGAACCAAGTTTCTCTCCACTCTTCTTGCTTTATCCAATAGCGAGGATACATGTTTTAGACTCAGCTGACTGATACAATGCACAAGACTGATAAAGACTTCGTAACATTTCTAGCTAGTTTTGGCATTGTCTCATATCAATCAGTAGTCTACTATCAGAAATGGGTATAACTCTAGTGTTCTTAAGCAGAAAGGCAGTGAATACAGGGACTGACTTGCTTACAGTTTATTGAATGGCTAGAGAAAGGATGAGGCTGCCTGCAAAGTGACTTCACAATAGATAACACCCACAGCTGCCATTATGACCACTGCCACATGTAAAATGGCCCTCATACTCACAAAACTATTAATAAACAGCTGGGCTCAGATAGAGCATTACCTGGAAACTTGTTAAAGATGTAAATTCAGGGTTTCTGCTGCCAGAAAACCATGCTGAAAGAAGCCCTGTCCACAGTCACAGCTTGCCCCCATCCACCTCACAGCTCTTCTTCTATCCCACTCCACACTCAAGGTATCCATCCATACCTTGACACACATCCATTCCCTGGCCATCCTTTGCTCTGGGGCTGAACAGTCAGCTATGTGGGCTTCCTCTGGACAATGGCTTTTGGGAAGAGTCCCATCAGCAAGAACAGGGTATGCGGGCATGGAATTCTGTATCCCAACACTGAGAACAAAGACCAGAAGGAGATGCACAGACTCTGATGGACATCCCTTGGGTCCATCCACACCCTGGGGAGGGAGACAGCCAGAGAAGGGCCAAGGACAGGTACCTCTCACTCAGTATGAGGTTACTATGACTACTGTGCAGAGAGGTGCCCTTGCCTGTATGTTTGTCCATGGCTGCTGCTTCTCTCCCCAGCTGGAAAGTCCCACAGTTACTATGTCTGTGTCCCTTATATTACAGTTTACAAAGCATCTTCATTTTTAGAGTGAATTTCAATTTATATGCAGAAAACCATTCTTTGTGGGAAAGTCATATTAAATTGAAGACATTTTATTTCAGCTTTCTTGGAGTACAGTATTTTTTCCCTTATTATGAGTGGCATGGGGCTTCCCAGGTAGCTCAGCTGGTAAAGAAGCTACCTGCAGTGCAGGAGACCCCAGTTCAATTACTGGGTTGGGAAGATCCCCTGCAGAAGGGATAGGCTACCCACTCCAGTATGCTTGGGCTTCCCTGGTGGTTCAGGTGGCGAAGAATCCACTTGCAATGCAGGAGAATTGGGTTTGATCCCTGGGTTGGGAAGATGCCCTGGAGGAGGGCATGGTATTATGCTTCCCTATGGCTCCGTGGTAAAGAATCTGCCTGTGATATGGGAGACATGGGTTCAATCCCTGCATTGGGAGGATCCCCTGGAGAAGGGAACAGCTACTCACTCTAGTATTCTGGCCTGGAAAAGTTCACGGACTGTATAGTCCAGGGGGTCACAAAGAGTCAGACAAGACAGTGACTTTCACACACACGAGTGGCATAGTGTTTTATTTAAAAGAAAAGAAGGCTACGTGAGTGCGTATTTTGTCTTTTCATTCATTTTTAGTATCATTAGAGACAGAAGGATTATATACACAGAGAGTGCTCTCTGAGATGTGTCCTCTGAGAAGTGCAAACAGCCTAAACCTCAAAGGGCATGTTCTTTTTTGCCTGTAATTGACAATGCTGTAGGGCTTCCCTGATGGCTCAGATGGTAAAGAATACTGCAATGCTGGAAACCTGGGTTTGATCTTTGGGTTGGGAAAATCCCCTGGAGGAGGGAATAGCAACCCACTCCAGTATTCTTTCTTGCCTTGGAAATCCCATAGAGGAGCCTGAGGTTGCAAAGAGTCAGATATGACTGAGTGACTAACACTTGGCAATGCTGTATTGTATACTTAAAATTTTACTAATAGAGTGGATCTTGTTTTAAGTGATCTTATCACAAGGAAAATAACAATAAAGAAAGAGGGAAGGAGGGATGGAGGAAGAAAAAGGAAATTTTTAGAGATGATGCTCATGTTTTCGACATTGATTATGGTGAGAGTTTCACAGGTGTATACTTCTCTCCAGAATCAAGTTGTATACATCATGCACAGCTTTGTGGATGTCAATCATACCTCAATAAAAATGGTTCTTTATAAAAGTGAGGGAAGCATATTAATACTCAAAGTCAATCAGTAATCACAATCTTGTAGATCATCTATATACCACTTACAAATAAAAGAAATCAGATTAAGTCACATGTCCAAAATGTGAAATATCCTCCTCTATCCCTGGACTCAAGCAGCCACTGACTTACTTTCTATCAATATACTATCTTTCAATATAACAATTGATTAGTTATGACTGATTAGAGGATACAATATGTACCCTTTTGCGTCTGGTATGTTTTGCTCAACACAGTCCCTTAAATTCCTTCATTTTGTTGTGTGTATTAGTTATATATTTCTTTTTGATTAGTAGTAATTTTTTCCTGAATATATCAGGCAATAAATTACTTGGATAAATATCCAAGAGTGGAACTGTTCGGTGATAGAACAGTTTATGTCTATCATAAACTTCCGAGGTGGCTCACCTGTAAAGAATCTGCCCTCAGTGCAGGAGACACTGGGAGATGCTGGTTCGATTCCAGGGTCAGGAAGATCCCCTGAAGGAGGGCATGACAACCCACTCCAGGATTCTTGCCTGGAGAATCCCATGAACAGAGGAGCCTGGCAGGCTACAGTCCATGGGGTCGCAAAGAGTCGGACACAACTGAAGCAACTGAGCTTGAGCATGAGACCAGTTTATTAGAAACTGCCCAACAATTTTTTTTGTTTGTTTGTTTGGTTTTCTTTTTTTTTTTTTTTACTTTATTTTACTTTACAATATTGTATTGGTTTTGCCATACATCAACATGATCCACCATGGTTGTACACGTGTTCCCAATCCTGAACCCCCCTCCCGCCTCCCTCCCCATACCATCCCTCTGGGTCATCCCAGTGCACCAGCACCAAGCATCCTGTATCCTGCATTGAACCTAGACTGGCGATTCGTTTCTTATATGATATTGTGCATGTTTCAATGCCCAACAATTTTTAAAGAAACGGTCTGATTTCATTTTCCAACAGCAGTGTATGAGAGGTTCACTTGCTCTGCATTCTCAACAAACTTGATATTGTCAGATTAACATCTCCAGTGAATACATAGTGCTCTGTCAATGTGTTTTCAATTTCATTTAACTAATACCTAATGATAATCAGCAAATTTTCATATGTACCCTGATTATTTTAAATTCTTCTTTATAGTGTCTATCCAAACTTTTGGTTCACTTTTAATTAGTTGTCTTCTTGATTAGTGAATTTATCAGAGCTCTCATATGATCTGAATACAGGTACTTAGACATATCTTCCCCTGTCTGTCTTGTCTTTTCACTTCTTCAGCAGTCTATTTCAAAGAATAGGTTTTATTCTTAAGTCCAGTAGTCAGCTTTTGTCTTTTATGGTGGGTACTTTTGTGCTTATTCTAAAATCCCATAGCCTGTACCAACATCATGATAATTTTCCTTTTTTCCCAGAAGGTTTAAAGACTTAAAACTAATATCTGTTTAGTTACAACTTTTTAACATGAAAGAAATTTAACATATACAAAGTAAACAGAATAGTTTGCTAAATACTCATATTCCCAACACCCAGCTCAACAATTATTTATATTTTATGCTTCTTTGATAATCTCTACCTCCACCCAACAAATATAGTATGTTTTAGCCATTGTATCTTCAAGTATTTTTGTTTCCTCCCTTCCTTCTGGGATTCTAATTACACAGGTGTTGAGACCACTTGAGATTGTTCTACATATTATGGAATTTGTTCTGTCATTGAACTTCCTTTCTTCAATGTCTAATCTGCTATTAAGTCCATCCAAAAATTTTTCCTTTATATTTTTCATCTCTGAAAGTACACTTTAATTCTTTTTTATACCTTCCATGTTTCTTTACATTATGTTCACATCTTCTTTAAAATCCTTAGGTAAATAAATAAAGCTGTTTATAAATTCTTATCTAATATCACCAGACAGATATTTCTATTTGCACATATCTTCTCCTGCTTTTCTTCTTTTTCTATTAATTTATTTATTTTAATTGGAGGCTAATTACTTTACAATATTGTAGTGGTTTTCGCCATACATTGACATGAATCAGCCATGGGTGTACATATGTCCCCCATCCCAAAACCCCCTCCCACCTCCCTCCCCATCCCATCCCTCAGGGTTGTCCCAGTGCACTGGCTTTGAGTGCCCTGTTTCATACATCTAACTTGGACTGGTCATCTATTTCACATATGGTAATATACATGTTTCAATGCTACTTTCTCAAATCATCCCACCCTCACCTTCTCCCACAGAGTCCAAACGTCTGTTCTTTACATCTGTGTCTCTTGCTGTCCCACATATAAGGTCATTGTTACCATCTTTCTTAATTCCATATATATGCATTAAATACTGTATTGGTGTTTTCCTTTCTGAATTACTTCACTCTGTGTGATAGGCTCCAGTTTCATCCACCTCATTAGAACTGATTCAAATGTGTTCTTTTTAATAGCTAAGTAATATTTTCCATTGTGTATATGTGTATATGTACCACAGGTTTTGAACTGTGGTGTTGGAGAAGACTCTTGAGAGTCCCTTGGACTGCAAGGAGATCCAACCAGTCCATCCTAAGAGATCAGTCCTGAGTATTCATTGGAAGGACTGATGTTGAAGCTGCAACTACAATACTTTGGCCACCTGATGCAAAGAGCTGATTCATTTGAAAAGACCCTGATGCTGGGAAAGATTGAGGGCAGGAGGAGAAGGGGAGACAGAGGATGAGATGTTTAGATGGCATCACCAACTCAATGGACATGAGTTTGGGTAAACTCCAGGAATTGGTGATGGACAGGGTGGCCTGGCGTGCTGCAGTCCATGGGATTGCAAAGAGTTGGACATGACTGAGCGACTGAACTGAACTGAACTGAACCACAACTTTCTTACCCATTCATCTGCCGATGGACATCTAGGCTGCTTCCATGTCCTAGCTATTGTAAACAGCTTTGCAATGAACATTGGGGTACATGTGTCTCTTTTGATTCTGATTTTCTTGGTGTGTAGGCCCAGCAGTGGGATTTCTGGGTCATATAGCAGTTCTATTTCCAGTTTTTTAAGAAATCTCTGCACTGTTCTCCATAGTGGCTGTACTAGTTTGCATTCCCACCAGCAGTGTAAGAGGGTTCCCTTTTCTCCATACCCTCTCCAGCATTTATTACTTGTCAACTTTTTGATAACAGCCATTCTGACCAGTGTGAGATGGTACCTCATTGTGGTTTTGATTTGCATTTCTCTGATAATGAGTGATGTTGAGCATCTTTTCATGTGTTTGTTAGCCATTTGTATGTCTTCTTTGGAGAAATGTTTGTTTAGTTCTTTGGCCTATTTTTTGACTGGGTTATTTATTTTTCTGGTATTGAGCTGCATGAGCTGCTTGTATATTTTTGAGATTAGTTCTTTGTCATTTGCTTCATTTGCTATTATTTTCTCCCATTCTGAAGGCTGTCTTTTCACCTTGCTTATAGTTTCCTTCGTTTTTCAAAAGATTTTAAGTTTAATCAGGTCCTATTTGTTTATTTTTTATTTTATTTACATTAATCTTGGAGGTGGGTCATAGAGGATCCTGCTGTGATGTATGTCAGAGAGTGTTTTGCCTATGTTTTCCTCTAAGAGTTTTATAGTTTCTGGTCTTACATTTAGATCTTTAATCCATTTTGAGTTTATTTTTGTGTATGGTATTACTGTCCTAGTTTCATTCTTTTACAAGTGGTTGACCAGTTTTCCCAGCACCACTTGTTAAAGAGATTGTCTTTTCTCCATTGTATAGTCTTGCCTCCTATGTCAAAGATAAGGTGTCCATAGGTGCATGGATTTATCTCTGGGCTTTCTATTTTGTTCCATTGATCTATATTTCTGTCTGTGTGCCAGTACCATACTGTCTTGATGACTGTGGCTTTGTAGTAGAGCCTGAAGTCAGGCAGATTGATTCCTCCAGTTCCATTCTTCTTTCTCAAGATTGCTTTGGCTATTCGAGGTTTTTTGTATTTCCATACAAATTGTGAAATTATTTGTTCTGCTACTGCTGCTAAGTCACTTCAGTCGTGTTCGACTCTGTGCGACCCCACAGACAGCAGCCCACTAGGCTCCTCTGTCCCTGGGATTCTCCAGGCAAGAGTACTGGAGTGGGTTGCCGTTTCCTTCTCCAATGCATGAAAGTGAAAAGTGAAAGTGAAGTCGCTCAGTCGTGTCCGACTCTTAGCGACCCCATGGACTGCAGCCTACCAGGCTCCTCCATCCACAGGATTTTCCAGGCAAGAATATTTGTTCTAGCTCTGTGAAAAATACCATTGGTAGCTTGATAGGGATTGCATTGAATCCATAGATTGCTTTGGGTAGTATACTCATTTTCACTATATTGATTTTTCCTATCTATGAACATGCTATATTTCTCCATCTATTTGTGTCATCTTTGATTTCCTTCATCAGTGTTTTATAGTTTTCTATAGATAGGTCTTTTGTTTCTTTAGGTAGATTTATTCCTAAGTATTTTTTATTATTTTTTTTGCAATGGTGAATTGAATTTTTTCCTTAATTTCTTTCTGTTTTCTCATTGTTAGTGTATAGGAAAGCAAGGGATTTCTCTGTGTTAATTTTATATCTTGCTACTTTACTATATTCATTGATTAGCTCTAGTAATTTTCTGGTGGAGTCTTTAGGGTTTTCTATGTATAAGACCGTGTCATCTGAAAACACTAAGAGTTTTACTTCTTTTCCAACCTGGATTCCTTTTATTTCTTTTTCTGCTCTGATTACTGTGGCAAAAACTTCCAAGACTATGTTGAATAGTAGTGGTGAAAGTAGGCACCTTTATCTTGTTCCTGACTTTAGGGGAAATGCTTTCAATTTTTCGCCATTGAGGAAAATGTTTGTTGTGTGTTTATCATATATGGCTTTTATTATGTTGAGGTATGTTCCTTCTATGGCTGCTTTCTGGAGGGTTTTATCATAAATGGATGTTTAATTTTGTAAAAGGCTTTCTCTGCATCTATTGAGAGAATCAGACTTTTTTATTTTTCAATTTGTTGATGTGGTGAATTACATCGATTGATTTGTGGATATTGAAGAATCCTTGCATTAATCCCTGGGATAAAGTCATGATGTATGATCTTTTTAATATGTTGTCAGATTCTGTTTGCTAGAATTTTGTTGAGGATCTTTGCATCTATGTTCATCAGTGATATTGGCCTGTAGTTTTCTTTTTCTGTGGCATCTTTATCTGGTTTTGGTATTGGGGTGATGGTGGCCTCATAGAATGAGTTTGGCAGTTTACCTTCCTCTGCAATTTTCTGGAAGAGTTTGAGTAGATAGGTGTTAGCTCTTCTCTAAATTTTTGGTAGAATTCACCTGTGAAGCCATCTGGTCCTGGGCTTTTGTTTGTTGGAAGATTTTTTATTACAGTTTCAAGTTCTGTGCTTGTGATGAGTCTGTTAAGATTTTCTGTTTCTTCCTGGTTATACTTTTCTAAGAATTCATCCATTTTTTCCAAGTTGTTCATTTTATTGGCATATAGTTGCTTATAATAGTCTCATGAAATAAAGTTATTTCTGTGTTGTCTGTTGTGATTTCTCCATTTTCATTTCTAATTCTGTTGATTTGATTCTTCTCCCTTTTTATCTTGATGACTCTGGCTAATAGTTTGTCTATTTGATTTATCTTCTTGAAGAACCAGCTTTTAGTTTTGTTGATTTTTGCTATAGTCTTTGTTTCTTTTTCATTTACTTCTGTCCTAAGTTTTATGATTTCTTTCCATCTACTAACCCTGGGGTTCTTCATTTCTTCTTTTTCTAGTTGCTTTAGGTGTAAAGTTAGGTCATTTATTTGATTTTTCTCTTATTTCTTGAGGTAAGCTTGTATTGCTATGCACCGCTTTTACTGAATCCCATAGGTTTTGGGTTGTTGTGTTTTCATTTTCACTTGTTTCTATGCATATTTTGATTTCTTTTTTGATTTCTTCTGTGATTTGTTGGTTATTCAGAAGCATGTTGTTTAGTCTCCATATGTTTGTATTTTAATATTTTTTTCCTGTAGTTGACAACTAATCTTACCACATTGTGATCAAAAAAGTCTCTTGCTTTTCTTATACATTTTTATGCTTATCAGAATATCTAATTTTTGACAGGATGCTGGAGATTTGTTGAATGTCTTAATTGTTTTTTGTTTTTCACAGTGTCTTGAAGTTTATTTTTGGCAGTCAGTTAAACTTTGTGCAGATTATCTTGCTGTTTTTGAGACTGCATCTAATGGGTTTTATTAGTGCAGCATTTATTCAAGAACTAATTCAGAACCGATTCTAAGACACAAACTTCTTGGCTCTCTGGGGAATGCTACAGGTAGGTTTTCATGGAGCATTCCTTACTGGGTGGTTGGTAGGCAACCATCCCACAGACCTGTGTAGCTTTGATAATCAATTATTTAGCCTAAATTTTCTTGCTATTTCTTCCTTGTCCAGCTTTGTGGAGTTTTATCTTACAAATGCACACCCTAGACAAAGCTCAGACAAGACAAAAGGATATCTATATGGAGATTTCCAGATTTCTTTCTCTGTGGCTTTTCATGATTCACTTGCTATTCCAGCTACTTCAGCCTCCCAACATTGGTCTCCCTGAGTTTACCAGAAATGTTGTGCTTTGTTGCCATATACCTTCTTTGGGCCATGATCTCAAAAGGATCGCCAGACCAAGAGTCAGGGTGGACATAGGGTTCACCTCATCTGTTCCTCTTCTGTCTTAGGTCACAAGTCAGCATTACCTGGTGTCCAGTGTCTAAAAACAATTATTTTATATATGTTGTCCAGTTACTAATTGCATATGGTGTGTGGCTAATGGAGAGAACAATCCAATTCAAGTCCCCTCAAATGAATGAATACAATACACTCTATCAAAATGACCTAAGACACATTTTGAAACTGATTCAGGGAATGAAAGAGCAACAAAATTCAGAATTAGGACAAATTCAGTAATGATACAATAATTCAAGAAATTCTTAGAAATGAAAGAAAAAATAATTTAAGAAATTAAAAGTAATAGAAGAGCAAATAAATATAATGGATAATACTTTAGGAAAAAACAGAACATGAAAGAAGGGAATGAAGAAAAGAAAAAAATGAAGAAACTTATGGGAAGCAACAAATGTAGATACCAGGCCAAGAAGATTTAGTCTATGGTGAGCAAGAGCCACAAGGACAAAACCAAAGCAAACATAAAAAATATAATTCAAGAAACTTTTCATAGCATTAAATAGATATTAATTTAGATATCTGAAGTGACATTAAAAAGAAACATCACACCTAATAAAAATGCTGAAGAATATCATAACAAATCCTTATAAAATTATTGAAAACCACACAGTACAAATTTTTGAGTTCTTTTTGAAAGACCTAGAAACAATTACTAACCCAGAAACAAAGAGCCCCTGTTTTAAAACCTAGTTTGTAGCCTTGAAACACCATTTCACCACTAAAAGAATACAAATATCTTGGAAAAAGTGTTGGTTTCTGGTCTGAAGAATGGAATATATGAGAGGAGATCAGATCACCTCGTCATATCAGACAATATTTAACATTAGAAACTAATAGCACCATATCCAAAAGACTCAAGAGACAAAATAAAGAGAATTTCACAGGCTAAAGACAGAAAATTTTGAGCAACAAAAGAATAGTAGTTGTAATGGAGTAAAACACAAAAAAAGTATGATTAAATTAGTGAGAAAGTAATTAACCTCCAATTAAAATAAATAAATTTGTATTTAAAAAGAGAGAAAAAAATTAAAAACATCAAAAAATAACTAATCATCTTTAGAGGATAATAAGAAATCAAAGTACTGTTTTAAAATTAGAAAATGAAGGTGATGTGTATTTATATGAACTGTAGTGATGGCTACTCAAATCTGTGCATGTGATAAATTTGCATCAAAGTAAATGTATACACACAGAAATGAGTATAAATAAAAATAGGGAAAGCTTAATAGGAGCAGTAGATTGTCTGTCATAACATGCAGAATCCTATATTTTTTAAAAAAAGAATCCTATATGTGATACTGTATTATAATTTTGCAAAATATTCCCATTGGGGGAAACTGCATAAGGTACACAGGATCCCTCTATATTATTTCTTATACCTACATATGAATCTACAATTATCTCAGAAGATAAAGTTTAGCTTAAAAATCTTCATTAGCTAATCTTCATAATATTTTCATCAATGATATACTGCTGAATATATTCTTGACAACTGCATAGCCTTATAAATGTATTTCCCTTAAGAACGAGAATATGTGAGTGAAGACTTCTTATGTCTACCTTATGCCCCTCAATTTCCTGCCATTCTACCACTGTTGGTCTACAGTTGTAGAAACAGGGTGACAGATTTAGCATTCCTTACAAATTCATATTCCTTTATGGAAAGTATACAGTTTGTTTTTTATTTATTTTTGAATCCTTTAGAATAAACATTTTAAGCCTAGTTGATAATGCCTAATAGTGAATAGCTAATGATGAGTAACAACCATAATGGTAGTGACTGATGACCATGTTAATGGTAATGACCAAAGGTGATGTTGGTGGTGACTGTGGTTGTGATGGTGGTAATGACAACAATGATGGTGATGATACGGTTATTGGTTTTAAAATGTCTTAAAGGAGGGCATTAGACTATAATTTCCTAAACAGCAAAGTGACTCTACCAATAAAAGGAAAATTAACACACCTGGGAGCCAAAAAACACGATTCACAGCAAAGGGGTAAACCAAGACTCTAATTGCTCCTTAACTCAGGTCTGCAGTCTCTGAAGTGATTGCATCCAAGGAGAAGCTGTGACCATACTTATATAAATAAGCTGAACTCCAAGTCCCCCAAGACTTGAAGGGATCCAAGTCAAAATAAATCCCCCCAGATCTATTTTTCATGACAGTGCTGGTCCCTTTGAGTAAACTTAGAATTAGATATAAATCTATAGGGTCCTCTCACTCCCTGATATTTATTTTCTGACCTTTGAAATCTAGGCATCCTCTGTAATTTCTGGGAGACTGATCCATTTTTTCCTCAGTGCAAGTACTTAATTACTATTTAAAGCAATTGTACAGAGAACATATATCTTCCATGAACTCTTGTTTATAATGCAGGAGATTTTCAACCATATGTTTACTTCATCTCTAAGTGTTTTTTCTTTGTGTGTTGTTTTCTTATGGGCAGTAATCCTGAGCCTCTGATGGTCTTCTGGAAACTGGAGGTAATAATGGTAGTGACTGATATCAAGCAAGGGGTCATGTTTTCCTGTTTTATGTTATTAGATGATTGTGGAAAAAAATAATTCTCCGTGCTGTCTAGGGTTTTCCCATCAGCACTGCACTAAGTAAATGATGTTCACTTTGTACTGCTCTGTAAAGCCCTTTGATTTATGGTAATGGTATATTCCAGGTGGATTTTTCCACGTATCAAGAGGTAGAAATTGAATAGAAGGGGATATGTAAGATATTTTCAATCTATTGTTGCTACCTACTTTTTCTCCTTTGTAATAAATGGAAATAATATTCAAAAAATTGTAGCTATTTCTGATAGCAATTATTATGAAGCCAACAATTTAACCACCAATAATTTAACATGTAAAGTTTACAAACGCAATGCAGATTTTCTTGTCTTCACACCACATTCTAAAGATTCAAAGACTCTTACACTTAGATAAGAAATATAGTTAGTGCCAGAGTTACTATTCTTATAGAAATAATTTATTAATAATAAGTTATTATTCTTATAGGAATCTAATGACACAACACATTTTGAAGTGCTACAGTTAAAAAATAGGTTACAAACTTTTTTAAATACTATATGTCGATACACATGTAAGTATAGATACACTGATAAGATGTAAAAAGACAGTCTAGACTGTTGTTAGTCTCCAAGGAGCAGGAAAATAGTATTGTATTTTTGCTTCTTAGTGTTTCTGATTTCCTACAATGCACATATAATTTATTTAAAAATCTGAAATTGTTAATAAAATTTGTCATTTGTGTCCAGAAATTCAATAGATTAAGTTTACTAAATAATAACAAAGTGCTGCACACAAGACAACCTACAGCAAAGCAACACAGTTTACTGAAAACAAAATAGACTGGTAGTCAGAAGTCCAAAGTTTCATAACTAGTTTTGTGCTTATAAATTTAGCTTTTAAAGGCTAAGTTTCCTAGAAAATAGGAAAATAATGCAATATTCTTCTTTTTTATTAGCTATGCACAATATAACACACCAAGGATAAAGCATGTTCAACCACAACATTGCTTAGAGCTCTAAATGTGCAGGTTTATTAGGCTACATACTTGGGCCTTAGGGAAGAGCTCATGATCAGAAGAAAGCAGTTTCAGTTCCAAGTCCTTGGTAATTAGGAAGCCTCAGGAAAATCGCTTCTGTCTGGCATTTCAGTTTCCTCCATATGAACATAGGATTGAAAATTCAACTCTAGACATATTTTTCCTTATACACAAAACTTGTGGGAGGAGTTAATGAGATTGACTTTTGACTAGCATTACATAAAAGTTAGTAACTGTGAAAGGGAGCAAAGAAAATAGTGCAAATTTAGGGTTTTAGCTTAAGAAATATTTATTTCAGAAAAGGGATATATATAGCAATGATGATCCATGCTTCTTATAGCCATGTGTATAATGTGAGTACTTTGTCAGTAAGGAGATAATGGCTTTATATTATGATCTGAAAATAAAAACAACAACAATAGTAAGAGTAGCTATTGAGCCCTTCTCTAGACCTGTGGTCCCCAATCTTTTTGATATCAGGGAATGGTTCTGTGGAAGACAATTTTTTCCACGGACCTGGGCAGCAGGGGGATGGTTTCGGGATGATTCAAGAACATTACCTTTATTGTGCACTTTAATATTATTACATCAAGTCCACCTCAGATCATCAGGCATTAGATCCCGGAGGCTGAGGTCCCTTGCTCTAGACAATGCTAAATGCCAGGACTGAGGCCTCAGCACAGATGGATTCAATGAGAATCTCTGTAGACCACAAAGAATTCCAGACACCTTACGACACATCACATTTTTATGGAACTGGCTTTTTGAAAAATATTTTCTAACTATGTATTATCCAATATTATTTTTACAACAACTTTAGGAATTGATATCACTAATTTCATATTTCAGATACAGAAACTGACTTGTAACTCAGTGATACTGCTGTAACTACCATATCACCCTGACACTAAATCTATGTGAGACAAGTTTTCATCTGTTCACAATCAGTGAATATTTAGGACTTCCCTAGACCATGAGGAAGTTTCATTTCAGAAGCAAAATACATCTCCAACTACAAAATATGAATGCTAGTGCTTGTTATCTACAGGACTGAGGTTCTCAGACTTGAACCTGCATCAGCCTCACCTGGAGACAGTATGGTACACAGATCAGTGGACCCCATCCCAGAGTTCTTGACTTGGGAGGTCTGGGGTAAGGCCAGAGAATCTGCATCTCCAATGTCTTCAGGTGATGCAAGCAATGCTAGTACAGGGTCTAGACTTTAAGACCCACTGCTCTAGGATATTTCAGAGACATGAATACAGTAAAAGTTCTAGATCTTGCGCTATTTTTCTTCTCATTTCTATGACCATTGAAATATTCAGGGTCTGGTCTTCCTCCCAAAACAAACAACAAGATGAGGGAAGATTCATCAGGAAGGATATCAGAATCTCTCTGCTGGTCCCAAATGCTCAAAACTAGCTTCATCAAGCAGTGCAAGAAGCAGCCTTTCAGGTAGTTCTCTCCCATCCCCACAGGGCCCCCAGCCAGAGGAGAATGGCTACAGAAAATCACTCTACAGTGACAGAGTTCATTCTTCAGGGTTTGACAGATCGGCCAGAGCTTCAGCTCCCACTTTTCTTCCTCTTCCTTGGGATCTACTTGGTCACCATGATAGGGAACCTGGGTGTGATAACACTGATTTGTCTGAACGCTCAGCTTCACACTCCCATGTACTATTTCCTCAGCAACCTGTCCTTTGTGGATCTCTGCTACTCCTCTGTCATTACCCCTAAGATGCTGGTGAACTTTGTGTCAGAGAAGAACATCATCTCTTATGCAGGGTGCATGTCGCAGCTCTACTTGTTCCTGGTGTTTGTCATTGCTGAGTGTTACATGCTGACAGTGATGGCCTATGACCGCTATGTTGCCATCTGCAGACCTTTGCTTTACAACATCATCATGTCTCATGGAGTCTGCTCCCTGCTGGTGGCTGGAGTCTATGCCATAGGGTTCATTAGTTCAACTATAGAGACTGGCCTTATGTTGAAACAGTCCTATTGTGAACACCTCATCAGTTATTACTTCTGTGAAATCCTTCCCCTCATGAAACTAACCTGCTCTAGCACCTACCATGTTGAGATGACAGTCTTCATTTTTGCTGTAGTCAACTTCATAGTCACCAGTTCATCAGTCCTAATTTCCTATGCCTTCATCCTGTCCAGTATTCTCCGCATCAGTACCACAGAGGGAAGGTCCAAAGCTTTCAGCACATGTAGCTCACACTTTGCAGCCGTAGGGATTTTCTATGGAACGACCGCATTCATGTACTTGAAACCCTCCACGGCCAGTTCCCTGGCCCAGGAGAACATGGCCTCTGTGTTCTACACCACAGTGATCCCCATGCTGAATCCCCTGATCTACAGCTTGAGGAATAAGGAGGTAAAGGTGGCCATCCAGAGAACTCTGAGGGAAAAACCCTTTTGATACAAATGTTATGATTCTTTTTCAGTTTTAAAAATAACTTTTTATGAATCCCAGAGGGGAGCATTCCAAATGCTCAACCACTTGGGTTTGGAAACAGTCCGTTCTCTGCATGACTGGGTGACTGCTCTTGCCTCCTTCCCTCTTCCTTCCCACCTTCTGTCTCCTCCCACTTCTGTTTGAAGCCAGCTGATGTTAAGTTGGATGAAGCACAAGCTGGAATCAAGATTGCCAGGAGAAATATCAATAACCTCAGATATGCAGGAGACACCAATCTTATGGCAGAAAGTGAAGAACTAAAGACCCTCGATGAAAGTGAAAGAGGAGAATGAAAAGGCTGGCTTAAAACTCAACATTCAAAAAACTGAGATCATGGCAACCAGTCCCATCACTTCATGGAAAATCAATGAGGAAACAATGGAAACAGTAACAGATTTTATTTGAGGGGTGGGGGGGGGGGGCTCCAAAATTGCTTCAGATGGTGACTACAGCCATGAAATTAAAAGATGCTTTCTCCTTGGAAGAAAAGCTATGACCAACCTAGACAGCATATTAAAAAGCAGAGACATTACTTTGCCAAAAAAGGTCCATCTAGTCAAAGCTATGGGTTTTCCAGTGGTCATGTATGGATGTGAGAGCTGGACTATGAAGAAAGCTGAGTTCCAAAGAACTGATGCTTTTGAACTGGGGTGTTGGAGAAGACTCTTGATATTCCCTTGAACTGCAAGGAGATCAAACCAGTCAATCCTCAAAGAAATCAGTTCTGAATACTCATTGGAAGGACTGATGCTGAAGCTGAAACTCCAATACTTTGGCCACCTGATGTGAAGAACTGACTCCTTGGAACAGATTCTGATGCTGGGAGAGATTGAAGGCAGGAGGAGAAGCGGACAACAGAGGATGAGATGATTGCATGGCATCACTGACTTGATGGACATGAGTTTGAGCAACCTTTGTTGTTGTTGCTGAGTTGTTGCTGGACAGGGAAGCCTAGCATGCTGCAGTCCGTGGGGTCACCAAGAGTCAGACATGATTGAGCGACTGAACTACTGACTGATGTTAAGTTCATCTTTTCTCTCATTGAGAAGCATTTTCTCTATTCTGACCCTTTGGCAAACTCTATTCTCTTAATTGTAACTTAATATACGTTTTAAAATTTCACAGAATCAGAGAACCAACAGTGGCTACTGGGATGGGAGGTGGACATGACAGCCAGAGGATTAAGCTCACAACTATTATGTATAAAATAAAAAAGGAATAAGGATGTGTGGTGCAGCACAGGGAAATAAACTAATTAGTTCATAGTGACTTGGAAGCAACCTAGATGTCCATCAGCAGATGAATGGATAAGAAAGCTGTGGTACATAAACACAATGGAGTATCACTCAGCCATTAAAAAGAATACATTTGAATCCATTCTAAGGAGGTGGATGAAACTGGAGCTGATTAAACAGAGTGAAGTAAGCCAGAAAGAAAAACAACAATACAGTATACTAACGCATATATATGGAACTTAGAAAGATGGTAATGATAACCCTGTATGCGAGACAGCAAAAGAGACAGATGTATAGGACAGTCTTTTGGACTCTGTGGGAGAGGGAAAGGGTGGGATGATTTGGGGGAATGTCATGGAATCGTATAATATCATATAAGAAACGAATCATCAGTTCAGGTTCAATACAGGATCCTTGGGGCTGGTGCACTGGGATGACCTGGAGGGATGGTACGGGGAAGGAGGTGGGAGGGGGGTTCAGGATGAGGAACACGTGTACGCCCATGGCGGATTCATGTTGATGTATGGCAGAACCAATACAATATTGTAAAGTAATTAGCCTCCAATTAAAATAAATAAATTTAAATTTTTTAAAAATGTGGCCACAAAGAAAGAGGAAAAAATAAGTATATTAACTATAAAAATACTGAATAACTTTATTATATGTCTGAAAGTAATAGAATATTGTAAATCAACTACCTTTCAATTAAAAATTAAATTTTCATCATTGAATTTTAGAGTCATTCACTGTTTAATTACCTTCTGTGTAAAAAACATTGCTCAACCCAGTTCCTACTTATTTGCATTTGCATGGGTGTGTGCTAAGATGATTCAATGGTGTCCAACTCGGTGTGACCCTATGGAGCATAGCCTACTGGGCTCCTTTGTCCATGGCAAGAATACTGAAATGGGTTGCCATGCCCTCCTCCAGGGAATCTTCCCAGCCCTGCTATGGAACCCATGTCTTTTAGGTCTCCTGCATTGGTAGGTGGGTTATCACTGGCTTCACCTGGGAAGCCATATTTGCACTTGGGAGTATACAAAGCAGAGAGTAATGAAATTGAGAGTCACCAAGAAGTAATATTTAGAGCTTTCTCATCTAGATTTCCTCGTCAATTTTCTTTGACTTCTCCCTACTTTTTTCTGCCCAAGAACTTGTACCTGGTCATTTTATGTCACTTTTTAGTCATGATAATAATAATGCCACCCACTACCATGTTTGGGGGCATCTACTCTGAGCCACACAGCTCTTCTAAATGCTTTGTATGCCTTATTTCGATTACACTTCACAATAGTTAAGTACCACTGTTTTCCCCATTTCACTGTGGAATTTGATGTAGTAAATTGCTCAAGGTCACACAACTGATAAAGAAAGACTTGGGAACTCAAACCCAAGTCTAAGTGACTCTGTAACCCACACTCGTGGCTCTCAGTCATCTTGCCCTTTGCTTTATGCTGTTGTTCCCTCTGAACAGCAATTAACCCTGCCCTAATTGTGCTCTTCCAATCTCAAATATCTCCTATAATCAGTTCCTCAGACTCTCACCTTTCATCTTCCCTAATTTCTTCACATTTATCAGCAACTTCTTTTTATAACTAGAGAAAGTTTACACTAGAGTGACTAGCTCAGCAGTTCACCAGACACTTTACCAGTTTTAACTCTGGAAGCCTCCACCCTGGGAAACTCTTCTGTTCCAAAAAACCAGGATGACTGGTCACCAGATTACATGCTGTTACAACTCTCTTCCCCTGCTTAATTAACTCAGAGATCTACCACTTACCTCAGCCAGTAAATCCAGTGGCCTTGAGACAAAGTTTCTCCCCACTCCTCTTGCTTTATTCCAATATCAAAGATAGGTTTTAGACTTAGCAGCCTGATATGATTAATAAGATTGATAGATACTTCTTGTTATTTCTAGCTAATTCTGGTATTCTCTTGCATTGATCAGTGGTTTATTATCAGAAATGGACATGATTCCAGTTTTCTCAAGCAGAAAGGCAGTGAATAAGGGAATAAATTGCTTACAGTTTAATTAATGACTAAAGAAAGGGAATTTAACTCAGATGAGCATTATATCTACTACTGCGGGCAGGAATCCCTTAGAAGAAATGGAGTAGCCATCATGGTCAACAAGAGTCCAAAATGCAGTACTTGGAGGCAATCTCAAAAATGACAGAATGATCTCTGTTCATTTCCAAGGCAAACCATTCAATATCACTGTAATCCAAGTCTATGCCCCAACCAGTAATGTTGAAGAAGCTGAAGTTGAATGGTTCTATGAAGACCTACAAGACCTTTTAGAACTAGCATCCAAAAAAGATGTTCTTTTCATTATAGGGGACTGGAATGCAAAAGTAGGAAGTCAAGAAACACCTGGAGTAACAATCAAATTTGGCCTTGGAACACAGAATGAAGCAGGGCAAAGACTAATAGAGTTTTGCCAAGAAAATGCACTGGTCATAGCAAACACCCTCTTCCAAAAACACAAGAGAAGACTCTACACATGGACATCACCAGATGGTCAACATTGAAACCAGATTGATTATATTCTTTGCAGCCAAATATGGAGAAGCTCTATACAGTCAACAAAAACAAGACCAGGAGCTGACTGTGGCTCAGATCATGAACTCCTTATTGCCAAATTCAGACTTAAATTGAAGAAAGTAGGGAAAACCGCTAGACCATTTAGGTATGACCTAAATCAAATCCCTTATGATTATACAGTGGAAGTGAGAAATAGATTTAAGGGACTGGATCTGATAGATAGAGTGCCTGATGAACTATGGACGGAGGTTCATGACATTGTACAGGAGACAGGGATCAAGACCATCCCCATGGAAAAGAAATGCAAAAAAGCAAAATGGCTGTCTGGGGAGGCCTTACAAATAGCTGTGAAAAGAAGAGAAGTAAAAAGCAAAGGAGAAAAGGAAAGATATAAGCATCTGAATGCAGAGTTCCAAAGAATAGCAAGAAGAGATAAGAAAGCCTTCCTCAGTGATCAATGCAAAGAAATAGAAGAAAACAACAGAATGGGAAAGACTAGAGATCTCTTCAAGGAAACTAGAGACACCAAGGGAAAATTTCATGCAAAGATGGGCTCAATAAAGGACAGAAATGGTATGGACCTAACAGAAGCAGAAGATATTGAGAAGAGGTGGCAAGAATACACGGAAGAACTGTACAAAAAAGATCTTCATGACCAAGATAATCATGATGATGTGATCACTCACCTAGAGCCAGACATCCTGGAATGTGAAGTCAAGTGGGCCTTAGAAAGCATCACTACGAACAAAGCTAGTGGAGGTGATGGAATTCCAGTTGAGCTATTTCAAATCCTGAAAGATGATGCTGTGAAAGTGCTGCACTCAATATGCCAGCAAATTTGGAAAACTCAGCAATGGCCACAGGACTGGAAAAGGTCAGTTTTCATTCCAATCTCAAAGAAAGGCAATGCCAAAGAATGCCCAAATGACAGCACAATTGCACTCATCTCACACACTAGTAAAGTAATACTTAAAATTCTCCAAGCCAGGCTTCAACAATACATGAACCGTGAAGTCGCAGATGTTCAAGCTGGTTTAAGAAAAGGCAGAGGAACCAGAGATCAAATTGACATCAGCTGGATCATCAAAAAGGCAAGAGAGTTCCAGAAAAACATCTATTTCTGCTTCATTGACTATGCCAAAGCCTTTGACTGTGTGGATCACAATAAACTGTGGAAAATTCTGAAAGAGATGGGAATACCAGACCACCTTACCTGCCGCTTGAGAAACCTTTATGCGGGTCAGGAAACAACAGTTAGAACTGGACATGGAAAAACAGACTGGTTCCAAATAGAAAAAGGAGTACATCAAGGCTGTATATTGTCACCCTGCTTATTGAACTTATATGCAGAGTACATCATGAGAAACGCTGGACTGGAAGAAGCACAAGCTGGAATCAAGATTGCTGGGAGAAATATCAATCACCTCAGATAAGCAGATGACACCACCATTATGGCAGAAAGTGAGGAGGAACTAAAAATCATCTTGATGAAAGTGAAAGTGGAGAGTGAAAAAGTTGGCTTAAACTCAACATTCAGAAAACTAAGATCATGGCATCTGGTCCCATCAGTTCAGTTCAGTTCAGTCTCTCAGTCCTGTCCAACTCTTTGCGACCCCATGAATCGCAGCACGCCAGGCCTCCCTGTCCATCAACATCTCCCGGAGTTTGCTCAGACTCATGTCCATCGAGTCCGTGATGCCATCCAGCCATCTCATCCTCGGTCGTCCCCTTCTCCTCCTGCCCCCAATCCCTCCCAGCATCAGAGTCTTTTCCAATTAGCCACCTCTTCATGGCAAATAGATGGGGAAACAGTGTCAGACTTTATTTTGGGGCGGGGGGGGGGGGGGGGGCTCCAAAATCATTGCAGATGGTGGCTGCAGCCATGAAATTAAAAAATGCTTACTCCTTGGAAGGAAAGTTATGACCAGCCTAGACAGCATATTCAAAAGCAGAGACATTACTTTGCCAGCAAAGGTCTGTCTAGTCAAGGCTATGGTTTTTCCTGTGGTCATGTATGGATGTGAGTGTTGGACTGTGAAGAAAGCTGAGCACTGCAGAATTGATGCTTTTGAACTGTGGTGTTGGAGAAGACTCTTGAGAGTCCCTTGGACTGCAAGGAGATCCAACCAGTCTATTCTGAAGGAGATCAGCCCTGGGATTTCTTTGGAGGGAATGATGCTGAAGCTGAAACTCCAGTACTTTGGCCACCGCATGCGAAGAGTTGACTCATTGGAAAAGACTCTGATGCTGGGAGGGATTGGGGGCAGGAGGAGAAAGGGACGACAGAGGATGAGATGGCTGGATGGCATCACTGACTCGATGGACGTGAATCTGAGTGAACTCCGGGAGTTGGTGATGGACAGGGAGGCCTGGCATGCTGCAATTCATGGGGCTGCAAAGAGCTGGACATGACTGAGCGACTGAACTGAACTGAGGCTATCTCCTAAGTGACTTCACGTTAGATCTGACCCACAGCTGCCACTATGACCACTGCCATCATGTAAAATGGCCCACATACTCACCAAATTGTTAATAAACAATTAAGCTCTGGGATAGAGCGTCACCTGGAAACTTGTTAAAGATGCAAATTTGAGGTTTCTCCTGCCAGTACTCAATACTTAAAGAAGCCCCCGTCCACAGTCATTGCTTGCCCCATCCACCTCACACCTCTTCTTCTGTCCCACTCCACAAGTACTCCATCCATACCTTGACACAGCCATTCCCTGGCCATCCTTTGCTCTGAGTGTGAACAGCCAGCTGTGTGGTCTGCCTCTGGAGGATGGGACTTTGGATGAGACTTAGTGAATTATAAGGGCTCTTTTTCTTTTTTTTTTTAGTTTATTTTACTTTACAGTACTGTATTGGTTTTGCCATACATGTGCACCCGTGGTGGATTCATGTCAATGTATAAGAGTTCTTATATGACCTGAATACAAGTCCTTTGATATTGAACATCTTCCCCTCTCTGTGTCTTGTCTTTTCACTTCTTCAATAGTCTATTTCCAAGAATAGAAGTTTTCATTCTTAAGCCCAGTTGTTATTTTTGATCTTTAATGGTGGGTACTTTTTTGCTTATTCTAAAATCCCTTAGCCAACATCATGAAAATTTTCATTTTTCTTCAGAAGTATTAAAATGTTTGCTTTTACCCTTAAATCAATTATCTATTTAATTATAACCTTTTAATATGAAAAAAATTTAATATATACTGAGTAAAGAGAAGAGCTGTCTAAACATCCATATACCCAACACCTAGCTCAACAATTATCAACATTTTGTTCTTCTTTCATTATCTCTATGTCCACCCACAAAATATAGTATATTTTAACCATTGTGTCTTCAAATATTTTTTGTTTATTCTCTTCCTTCCTGGACTCTAATGACACAGTTGTTTAGACCACTTGAAATTGTTCTACATGTTACTGAGGTTGTTTGTTGTTTTTCTGTGTGGCCTAGTTTAATAGTTGCTCTTTCATTAATCTTTTCTTCTTCAGTGTCTAACCTGCTGTTGCATGTGTGCATGCTAAGTCTCTTCAGTCATGTCTGACTCTGTGACCCCTATGGACTGTAACCTGTCAGGCTCCTCTGTCCATGGGATTCTCCCAGCAAGAATATTGGAGTGAGTTTCCATTTCCTTATACAGGCAGAATGGCCATCATCAAAAAAAAAATCTACAAACAATAAATGCTGGAGATGGTATGGAGACAAGGGTACCCTTCTACACTGTTGATGGAAATGTAAATTGGTGGAACCACTATGGAAAACTGTATGAAGTTTCTTAAAAAAACTAAAAATAGAGCTACCATATTGCCCAACAATCCCCCTTTTGAGCATATATCTGGAGAAAACCATAATTTGAAAAGATACATGCATTCCAGTGTTTATTGCAGCACTATTTACAATAGCTAGGACATGGAAGCAACACAAATATCCATCGATAGAGGAATGGATTAAAAAGATGTGGTACATATATACAATGGAATATTACTCAGTCGTTAAAAAGAATTAAATAGTACCATTTGCAGCAACAGGGATAGACTAGAGATTATCATACTAAGTTAAGTGGGTCAGAAAGAGAAGTATAAATAACATGTTATCACTCATATGTGGAATCTTAAAAAAGAGTACAAATGAACTTATCTATAAAACAGAAATAGAGTTACAGATATAGAAAACAAAATGGTTATCAGAGGGTGGTGGAGGAAGGTATAAAAATTGGGAGATTGGGATTGACATATACACATTCAGTTCAGTTCAGTCGCACAGTCGTGTCCAACTCTTTGTGACCCCATGAACCGCAGCACACCAGGCCTCCCTGTCCATCACCAATTCACAGAGTTTACCCAAACTCATGTCCATTGAGGCGGTGATGTCATCCAACCATCTCATCATCTGTCATCCCCTTCTCCTTTCTCCTTCAGTCTTTCCCAAAATCAGGGTCTTTTCAAGTGAGTCAGCTCTTCGCATCAGGTGGTTGAAGTATTGGAGTTTCAGCTTCAACATCAGGCCTTCCAAAGAACACCCAGGACTGATCTCCTTCAGGATGGACTGGTTGGATCTCCTTGCAGTCCAAGGGACTCTCAAAAGTCTTCTCCAACGCCACAATTCAAAAGCATCAATTCTTCGGTGCTCAGCTTTCTTCACAGTCCAACTCTCACATCCATACATGGCCACTGGAACAACCATAGCCTTGACTAGACGGACCTTTGTTGGCAAAGTAACGTCTCTGCTTTTGAATATGCTATCTAGGTTGGTCATAACTATTCTTCCAAGGAGTAAGTGTCTTTTAATTTCATGGCTGCAATCACCATCTGCAGTGATTTTGGAGCCCAAAAAAATAAAGTCTGACACTGTTTCCACTGTTTCCCCATCTATTTCCCATCAAGTGATGGGACCGGATGCCATGATCTTAGTTTTCTACATGTTGAACTTTAAGCCAACTTTTTCACTCTCCTCTTTCACTTTCATCAAGAGGCTCTTTTGTTCTTCTTCACTTTCTTCCATAAGGGAGGTGTCATTTGTGTATCTGAGGTTATTGATATTTCTCCCAGCAATCTTGATTCCAGCTTCTGCTTCCTCCAGCCCAGCATTTCTCATGATGTACTCTACATATAAGTTAAATAAGCAGGGTGACATATATGCACTACTATATATAAGATAGATAATAAGGACCTACTGTTTAACACAGGGAACTCTACTCAATACTCCATAATGACCTATATGGGAAATAAATCTAGATAAGACTGGATATATATTTACATGCATAACTGATTTACTTTACATCAGAAGTCAATACAACATTGTAAATCAACTATACTCCAGTAATTTTTTTAATTTACAAATCCCTAGAGCAATTACAGAAATTTCGTCAGAAGTCATAAAAGCTAGCACACTCTAAAATCCCCAAAATAAATAAGAGTGTCCATAAATAATAAAATATGCATTAGCAACATTTTCATACATGATATACATGATATATGACTGACTATATTCTTGAAAAGTATATAATCTTTTCCACATATTTCTCTACAGAATGAGAATATATGAGTGAAGAGTTTTTATTTCTACCTTCTTATGCCCCTCAACCTCCTGCCACTCTAATACTGTTCATCTATGGGTGCAGCAGCAGCAGGGTGACAGATTTAGCATTCCTTGTAAATTAACACTCGTTTACTGAAAATATATAGCTTGCCTTAATAAAATATTACAATATGATCTTAAAACCTTTTAAAGTAAACTTTTAAACCTAGTTGATTATGCATTATGGTGAATAACTAATGATGAGTAACAACCATAATGATAGTGACTGATGATGGAGTTGATGGTATTACTGGTGGTGCTGGTGGTGATGAGGATGGTGGTGGAAATATTGGTAGTAAAATATTTGAAAGGATGCATTAGACACTAAGTTTCCAAAGCTGCAAGATGACTTTCCCAATAAAGGAAATTAACACACTTGGGAGGCAAAAAAAATCTATGATTCCCAGCAAAAGTGTAAACCAACACTCTAAGAGCTTTTCTAAGGTCTCCAGTCTCTGAAGTGACTGCATCCCAGAAGTTCTGCCCATATATACATAAACAGACCCCCTCCCAATCCCAGAGACCTATTATTCATGACAGTGCTGGTCCCTTTGAATAATCTTAGGAGTAGATATAAATCTATGTGGTCCTCTCATATGTTGATAATTATTTACTGACTATTGAAACCAAAGCATCCTCTATAATTTCCAGGGGACTCTGATCTGTTTTTATTCAGCACAGGTACCTAATTATGACTTAAAGCAATTGTATGAGAATATATTTCTTTCATGAACTCCTGCTTCTAAATGCAGGCTATTTTCAGCCATACGTTTACCCTCACTTCTAAGTGGTTTTTCTTCATGTGCTGTGTTCTTTATGGACAGCAATTCTGAGCCCCTGATGGTCTGGTAGAATAGGAGGTACTAACTGTAGTGACTGATATCAAGTATGGGATCATATATATCATCCAGTTTTATATTGTTAGATGATTATGGGAGAAAATAATTAATCAGTGCTGTCTAGGATTTTCCCATCAGCACTTCACTAAGTAAGTCGCATTCACTCTGTGTTACCCTGTGAGGCACTTTGATTTCTAGCAATAGTATATTCTAGGTGGATTTTCTATGTTTTTTATTGTTTACAGAGGTGGAAATTGAGTAGAAGGGGATATATAAGATATTTTTAATCTATTGTTGCTACCACGAGGAACTTTTTCTCCTTTGTAATAAATGAAAGCAGTATTCCAAAAACCTTAACTACCTCTAATAATGGTTATTATGAAGTTAATAATTGAACCACTGATAATTTAACATATGAAGTTTACAATGCAATGTATTTTCTTGTCATTACACCACATCCTAAGGATTTAAAGACTCCTCCACCTAGAAAAACATATATAGCTAGTGCTGGAGTTATAACAGTTATAGGACTCAAATAAGAATGTATTTTGAAGTGCTAATTAAAAAGCATGTTATAAAATATTTTTAAATATATACATGCTTATACACATGTAAATACACACATGCTTTGAAAATTTCTAAGATGATAGTCATGGCTGCTGTTAGTCTCCAAGGAGTGAGAAAATAGTATTGTATTTTTGCTTATTTGTATTTCTGATTTTCTACAAGCACATATACTGGCTTGGTAATTTTTTTAAATAAATCTGAAATTGGCAATAAAATCTATCATTTATGTCCAAACTTCAATATGTTAAGTTTACTAAATAACAACAAATTGCTACACACAAGTCAACCTAGAGCAAAGCGAAATAATTTACTGAAAACAAAATAGACAGGTGGTCATATATTCTGGGTTTTAGACCCAGGTCAAAGTCTTACTAGTTTTATGACTTCGGGTAAATTATTTAACTTTTAGAGCTTCTGTTTCCTAGAGAATGGGAAAATAATGCAACATTCCTCTTTGTGATATGGTATGCACAATCTAAGATATCAAGGATAAAGCACAGTCAATCACAGCATTGCTTAGAGCTGTAAGTGCGCTGATTTGTAAGGCTACACACTTAGGCCAAGGGAAGAGCTCATGATCAGAAGAAAGCTGTTTCAGTTCCAATTCCTTGATACTTATGAAGCTTCAGGAAAGTCACTTCCTGTCTGGCACTACAGTTTTCTCCTTAGGAACATGGTAATGAAAATTCTACTCTTAGACTCCTTTCTCCACATACCAAAAGTTATGAGAGTTGTTAATGAGAATGACCTTTGAAAAGCTTTTTATGAAAGTTAGTAACTGTATAAATACACAGTGAAAGCAGGCAAATTTAAGGGTTTTGCTTAAGAAATACATATCAGAAAAGTGATATCTATAGGTATCATATTTAGCAATGATGATTCATGCTTCTTATGACATATCTGTAATTTAGGTACTTTGTCATTAGGGAGATAATTGGGCCATTGTTTCATATTATGATCTGAAAATAGACCTAACAATAATAATAGTTAAAGCAGCTATTGAGCATTTACTCTGGACTATTCAAGGTGCTACGGCACAGACTTCACCACAGATGAATTAATCAGAACCTCTATGGGAGGAACATAGCCACCAATAATTTTTAAATGCTCCAGGAGATTATAATATACAAGAAATATTGAGAACTATTGTCTTAGGGCCTGAAGTCCAATAAAAAAAATAAGAACAAAAGAACAAATTCCAGACACCTAGGGGTTTCTCTGGTGGCTCAAAGGGTAAAAAATCTGCCTGCAATGCAGGAGACTTGGATTTCATCCCTGGGTCAGAAAAAAATCCCCTAGAGTAGGGAATGGCCACTCATTCCAGTATTTTAACCTGGAGAATTCATGGACAGAGAATCCTGGGAGCCTACAGTCCACGGAGTCCCAAAGAGTTAGACACAACTGAGTGACTAAATGTAGTGCCATTTCACATTTTTATAGGAACTGACTTCTTGAAAACTAATAATTATGCATTGTCCCATATTACATTTACAACCACCTTAGGGACTGATATCATTCATTTTCTCAACTTTCAGTATAGTAATTGACTTGTAACTCAATGATATTGTTGTAACTACCATATCCCCCTGACACTGCATCAGTTTGAGACAGATTACCATATGTTCACATTAAGTCAATATTTAGGACTCGCAGAAGTGATAGAATTTCATTTCTGAAAGAAAACATATCTCCAATATTAATTCTACTGCTTATTACTTACAGGATTGAGACTCTCAGACTTGCTTCTGCATAAGCCTCACCTGGAGATATAATGATACACAGATCACTGGGCCCCATCCCAAAGTTTATGATTTGGTAGCTCTGGGGTGAGACCTGACAATTTGCATCTCTAATACCTTCAGGTGATGCCAATGATGCTGATCCATGGACTAGACATTAAGATCTATTGCTATAAGATATTTGAAAAACAAGAAAGAAATAAACGTTTTATATCTTGCCTGCCTTTTCCTCACATCTCCATGATCCTCAATATACACAGGGTCTGATATTCTTCCCAAAATAAACAACAGGATGAGGAGTCATTCATCAAGAAGGATCCCAGAATCATTCAGCTGGCCTCAGAAAGTCAAACTAGCTTCACCAAGCAGTGCAAGATGCAGCCTTTCATGCAATTCTCTCTTGTCCCCACAGGTTCCCCAACCAGATGAGAATGGCTGCAGAAAATCACTCTACAGTGACAGAGTTCATTCTTGGAGGTTTAACAAATCGACCAGAGCTCCAGCTCCCCCTCTTCTTCCTCTTCCTTGGGATCTACTTGGTCACCATGGTAGGGAACCTGGATATGATAACCCTGATTTGTCTGAACACTCAGCTTCACACCCCCATGTACCATTTCCTCAGCAACCTGTCCTTTGTGGATCTCTGCTACTCCTCTGTCATTACCCCTAAGATGCTGGTGAACTTTGTGTCAGAGAAGAACATCAACTCGTATGTAGGGTCCATGCCCCAGCTCTACTTCTTCCTGGTGTTTGTCGTTGTTGAGTGTTACATGCTCACAGAGATGGCCTATGTTGCCATCTGAAGCACTTTTCTTTACAACATCATGTCTCATTGAGCCTGCTTCCTGCTATTGGCTGGGGTCTATGTCATGTCACTCATTGACTCAACCATATAGAGACTAGCATCATGTTGAAACTGTCCTATTGTGAGATACTCATCAGTCATTATTACTGTGACATACTTGCCCCATGAAGCTCTCCTGCGCTAGCACCTATCCTATTGGTATGATAGTACTCTTTTTGGCTGGATTTGACATCATAGTCACCACCTTAACAATCCTTGTTGCCTATATTTTCATCCTGTCCAGTATCCTCCACATCAGCATCACAGAAGAAAGGCCTAAAGCCTTCAGCACCTGCAGCTCCCACTTTGCTGCCATGGGGCTGTTCTATGGAACGACAACCTTCATGTACTTGAAACCCACAACAGCCAGTTCCCTGGCCCAGGAGAACGTGAACTCTATGTTTTACACTGCATTATCCCCATGCTGAACCTGTTGATCTACAGTTTAAGAAATAAGGATGTAAAGGCTGCCATGCAGAAATCTCTGAGAGGAAAAATGTTTTAAGGAAAATGTTACTATTCTTTCTTAGTTTTAAAAGTAAGTTGTTATGAATCCCAGAGAGGAACCCTATGAATGCTCCTTCTCTGCATGGCTGGGAGACTGCTCCTTGCTCCTTCCTGCCTTCTTTCTGCCCACCCTTTCCTCTGATTTCTTCATCTTTTCTCTCATTTGGAAAGCATTTTCTACATCCTGACTCCCATAGGTAAACTCCATCTTCTTAATTGAAATTTAGCATTAATTTTGAACATTCACAGACTCACACATAGAGAAACTAGTGTTTACCAGTGAGGAGAGGAAAGAAGGGACAAGAAGAGTCTATTATGAACAACTATATGACAATAAAATGGATAACCTGGAAGAAATGGACAGATTCTTAGAAAAGCTCAATCTTCCAAGACTAAACCAGGAAGAAATAAAAATTGTGAAAAACCCAATTACAAGCACTGAAATTGAAGCTGTGATCAAAACTCTCCCTAAAAACAAAAGCCCAGGACCAGATGGCTTCACAGGAGAATTCTATCAAACATTTAGAAAAGAGCTAATGCCTATCCTTCTAAAACTCTTTCAAAAAATTGCAGAGGAATGAACACTTCCAAACTCATTCTACAAGGCCACCATCACCCTGATACCAAAACCAGACAAAGACAGCATACACAAAAAAAGAAAACTACAGCCGATATCACTGATGAACATAGATACGAAAATCCTCAACAAAATTTTAGCAAACAATTCAGTAACACATCAAAAAGCTCATACACCATGATCAAGTTTGGTTTACCCCAGGGATGCAAGCATTCTTCAATATACACAAATCAATCAATGTGATACATCATATTAACAAATTGAAAGATAAAAACAATATGATGATCTCAATAGATGCAGAAAAAACCTTTGACAAAATTCAGCACCGATTTATGATTAAAACTCTTCAAAAATGGGCATAGAAGGAACCTACCTCAACATAGGACAGGCCATATATGATAAGCCTACAGAAAACATTAGTCTCAATGGTGAAAAACTTAAAGCATTCCCTGTAAGATCAGGAACAAGACAAAGATGTCCATTTCTGCCACTATTATTCAACATAGTTCTGGAAGTCTTAGCTACAGCAATCAGAGAAGAAAAAGAAAGGAATCCAGATCAGAAAAGAAAAAGTAAAACTCTCACTGTTTGCAGATGACATGATAATGTACATAGAAAACCCTAAAGATAGTATCAGAAAATTACTAGAGCTAACCAGTGAATTTAGCAAAGCTGCAGGATACAAAATCAATGCACATAAATCACTTGCATTTCTATATACTAACAATGAAAAACCAGAAAAAGAAATTAAGGAATCAATCCCATTCATCATTGCAACAAAAATAATTAAGTATCTAGGAATATACTTACCCAAGGAGACAGAAGAACTGTACAGAGAAAATTTTAAGACACTAATGAAAGAAAGCAAAGATGACATAAACAGATGGAGAGCTATTCCATGTTCCTGGGTAGGAAGAATCAATATTGTGAAAATGACTATATGACCAAACACAATCTAGAGATTCAATGTGATCCCTATCAAATTACAAATGGCATTTTTCACAGAACTAGAACAAAAAATTTCACAATCCATATGGAAACACAAAAGGCCCCAAATAGCCAAACCAGTCTTGAGAAAAAAGAATGGAGCTAGAGGAATCAGCCTTCCTGACTTCAGATTATACTATGAAGCTACAGTCATCAGTAGCCATTTTTGTGCCAGTATGGTACTGGCACAAAAACAGAAATATAGATCAATGGAACAAGATAGAAAGCCCAGAAATAAACCCATGCACACACCTATGGTACCTTATTTTTGACAAAGGAGGCAAGAATATACCATGGGGCAGATACAGCCTCTTTAAGAAGTGGTGCTGGGAAAACTGGACAGCTACGTGTAAAAGAATGATATTAGAACACTTCCTAACATCATACACAAAATAAACTCAAAATGGATTAAAGACCTAAGTGTAAGACCAGAAGGTATAAAACTCTTGGAGGAAAATGGGCAGAAACTTGATGACATAAATCAAAGCAAGATCCTCTATGACCCATCTCCCAGAGTAACAAAATTGAAAACAAAAGTAAACAAATGGAACCTTTTAAACTTAAAAGCTTTTGCACAGCAAAGGAAACTAAGAAAGCTGAAAAGACAGTCTGCCGGGAGCCAGCACGGGAGATCCCACCCATGACAAGGTCATGCAGGACTGGAGGGACTCCCTGGGCCATCCGACCCATGACAAGGTCATGCAGAAGAGTCCTGATAAGCAAGGCCTCAGGACTCGACGGACCCTCTGGACCTGCTCAAGCATCTACCCCAAAACCAGAATCTGTCTGTCTTACTATTTTATGCCTTTCACCAACTCTTCTGGCATTAATAGGGGGCTATCCCCAACCACCTTTCTCTGGAAAAAATCAACTTAGGGCTCTAGTTGATAAATCTCCTGGGCATGAAAGGAGTGTTTCAAACCCCCTGTTAGCATTCTAGCTTACTTGGCAGGTTTATCCAGACTCTTGCAACATTTTTGAGCCAATGCTTGCTGCCAAGTTCTCACATCCCTTATCCACTGTGTTCCTGGGAGTGCATATAGTCAGGATGTACAAAAAACAAGCAGCAGCTTTAGCATTAACAACATTAGATTTTGAGTTAATAAGTTCTTTCTTTGCTGTAACCCACTGAATCTTTGCTCCATAAAAATGTAAAAAAAAAAAGTACTCTGTACTTTAAGTGTGACGCAGGCTAAGAATTTAAGAAAAAACACCTTAAGGGAAAATTATTGTTCTGTCTGACCAACCTTTATCAAAAAGAGGTCATAAAATATCAACAGGCCTCCGGGCCAGAAGATAATGTACAAAAAATAAGACTCTCACAGGAAGGAACCTGATATCGATAAATGTTAATACTGATGGAATGCTGAGTTGACTCTGCATTTTTCACCTTGCTGTATGTACAACTCAGGGTATAAGAGCCCTCTCTGAAAATAAAGTGAAGGGCCTCGCTCACTGAAGAAGCTTGGTCTCCCCGTGTTGTTCTTCCTTTCTCTCTTTCTTTCTTTCTCTCTCTGACTCTTTCAGGCTGATCCCTTGGAGCATAAAGGCTCTCTGCATTAATATCAGCCTCTTTCTCTCTTCTATTTTCTTATCTACAACATTCTTTCCTTATCTCTCTCTAAATCATTTGCCAACGCCGTTTCTCCTTCAGGTTCCCCTGGATACTGTGGGGGCTGGACCCTGGCAACAGTCCTCAGAATGGGAGAAAATAATAGCAAATGAAACAACTGACAAAGGATTAATTTCCAAAATATGCAAGCAGCTCATACAACTCAATAACAGAAAGACAAAAAACCCAATCAAAATGTGGGGGAAAGACCTAAACAGACATTTCTCCAAAGAAGACATACAGATGGCTACCAAACACATGAAAAGATGCTCAACATCACTCATTATTCAGTTCAGTTCAGTTGCTCAGTCGTGTCCGACTCTTTGTGACCCCATGAACTGCAGCACACCAGGCCTCCCTATCCATCACCAACTCCCAGAGTCCACACAAACCCATGCCCATTGAGTCAGTGATGCCATCCAACCATCTCATCTTCTGTCACCCCCTTCCCATCCTGCCCTCAATCTTTCCCAGCATCTCAGTCTTTTCCAGTGAGTCAGCTCTTTGCATGAGGTAGCCAAAGTATTGGAATTTCAGCTTCAGCATCAGTCCTTCCAATGAACACCCAGGACTGATCTCCTTTAGGATGGACTGGTTGGATCTCCTTGCAGTCCAAGGGACTCTCAAGAGTCTTCTCCAACAGCACAGTTCAAAAGCATCAATTCTTCTGCACTCAGATTTCTTTATAGTCCAACTCTCACATCCATACATGACTACTGGAAAAATCATAGCCCTAACTAGATGGACCTTTGTTGACAAAGTAATGTCTCTGCTTTTGAATATGCTGTCCAAGTTGGTCATAAGTTTTCTTCTTTTAATTTCACGGAGTAAGCATCTTTTAATTTCATGGCTGCAATCACCATCTGCAGTGATTTTGGAGCCCAGAAAAATAAAGTCTAACACTGTTTCCACTGTTTCCCCATCTATTTCCCATGAAGTGATGGGACCAGATGCCATAATCTTAGTTTTCTAAATGTTGAGCTTTAAGCCAACTTTTTCACTCTCCACTTTCACTTTCATCAAGAGGCTTTTTAGTTCTTCTTCACTTTCTGCCTCAAGGATGGTGTCATCTGCATATCTGAGGTGATTGATATTTCTCCTTGGAATCTTGATTCCAGCTTGTGCTTCTTCCAGCCCAGCATTTCTCATGATGTACTCTGCATATAAGTTAAATAAGCAGGATGACAATATACAGCCTTGACATACTCCCTTCATATTTGGAACCAGTCTGTTGTTCCATGTCCAGTTCTAACTGTTGCTTCCTGACCTGCATACAGATTTCTCAAGAGGCAGGTCAGGTGGTCTGGTATTCCCACCTCTTTCAGAATTTTCCACGGTTTCTTGTGATCCACACAGTCAAAGGCTTTGGCATAGTCAATAAAGCAGAAATAGATGTTTTTTCTGGAACTCTCTTGCTTTTTGGATGATCCAGCAGATGTTGGCAATTTAGAGAAATGCAAATTAAAACTGAATGAGATATCACCTCACACCAGTCAGAATGGCCATCATCAAAAAGTCTATGAACAATAAATGCCAGAGAGGGCAGGGAGAAAAGGCAATGCTCTTGAACTGTTGGAGGGAATGTAAATTGATACAGCCACTATGGAAGATGGTAATGCGATTCCTTAAAAAACTAGGAATAAAACCACTACATGACCCAACAATCCCACTCCTAGGCAGCTACTCTGAGGAAACCAAACTTGAAGCAGATACATGTATCCCATTGTTCATTGCAGCACAATTTATAATAGCTAGAACATGGAAGCAACCTAGATGTTCATTGACAGAGGGAAGGATAAAGAAGTTGTTGTACATATACACAGTGGAATAATACTCAGCCATAAAAAGGAATGCATTTGATGAGATGGGTGAACCTAGAACCTATTATACAGAGTGAAGTGAGTCAGGAAGAGAAAGATAAATATTGTATTCTAACACATATATATGGAATCTAGAAGAATGGTACTGAAGAACTAGGGCAGCAGGGAGAAAAAGACATGGAGAATAGACTCATGGACATGTGGAGAGGGGAGGAGAGGGTGAGATGCATGGAAAGAGTAACATGAAAAGTTACATTACCATATGTAAATAGATAACCAACAGGACTTTGCTGTCTGTCTCAGGATACTCAAACAGGGGCTCTGTAGAAACCTAAAGGGGTGGAATGGGGAGGGAGATGGGAAGAAGGTTCAAAACGGAGGGGTTATATGTATAACTATGGATGATTCATGTTGAGGTTTGACAGAAAACAACAAAATTGTGTAAAGCAATTATCCATCAATTAAAAAAATAAATAAATAAAAAAGAATACTAGAGTGGTTGCAATTTCCTCCTCCAGAGGATCTTCCTGATGCAGGGATCAAATAGACAACTCATGTATCCATAACTGTAAGTTAGTTCAGTCACTCAGTCATGTCCAACTGTCTGCAACCCCAAGGACTGCAGCATGCCTGGCTTCCTTGTCCATCACCAACTCCTGGAGCTTGGTCAAACTCAAGTCTGTTGACTTGGTGATGCCATCCAACCATCTTATCCTCTGTCATCCCCTTCTTCTCCTGTCTTTAATCTTTCCCAGCATCAGGGTCTTTTCCAATGAGTCACTTCTTTTACAGTAAGTGGAGTATACTACAAAAAATATCAAATAAGTATGTATATCCAAAACTAATATAATATTGCATATCAATTACACCTCAATAAAACATTAAACTTTCAACAGTGAGTTTGAAATTCACATTTTATTAATTTTTATGTAGAAAATATTACTTAATTTACAATCTACTTTCTGCACTTGGGGAAACACAAGGCAGAGAGGTGGAATGAAAGTCTCCAGCAAGTGATGTCCAGAACCTTCCTCATCTAGACATCTTCCTCTTCTCTCCTTCACTTCTCTCTAATGATCTCTATACAAGGACTCCTACGTGATCCCTTCATGTAACTGAGTAACAATAATAATGATGTCAGCCACTAACATCTTTTTCAACCTTTACCTGAGCCCTGAAACTCTTCTAACACTTTATATGCATTATTTCAGTTACACCTCACAACAGTTAGGTACTACTGTTTTCCCCATTTCACTATGGAAATGCAGTTTAGTAACTTGCTGAAGGTCACACATCTGGTGAACAAAGACACTGGGAATCAAGCCCACGTCTAAGTGACTTTGGAGCCCACACTCTTGTCTCTCAAATGTCCCCTTTGTTTTAACCTGGCACCTCCTTTGAACAGTCAATCACACCTGCCCGAATTGTGCTCTTCCAATTTCAAATGCCTCCTAAAATCAGTTCCTCAGATCTCCACCATTTATCATCTGCCCTAGTCTCCCCACGTTTATAGGCAACTTCTTCAGAACAAATAAGGAAACAGAGTGACCAGCTCACCAGGTTTCCTGGCTCTTCACCATGTTTCACACTGGAAGCCCCAGCTGGGGAAACCACTCAGACCTAGACAAACCAGGATGATTGGTCATCCAGATCATGAATTGTTGCCAAATCGCTTTCTGCTTAATTGACACAGAGACCTACTGCCAACGTTGCTCAGTAAATCCAGTGGCAATAGGACAAAATTTTCCCTACGCCCCTTTCTTTGTAACAATATCAAGGATACGTGTTTCAGACTCAGCAGCCTGACACAGTGCAATGGATGTATAACATCTTCTCATGTATACCTATTTTTTGGTATTCTGTTTTATCAATCGGTGATTTATAATGAGAAACACATAAAACTCTACTTTTCTGCAGCAAAAGGGAATAAATACAGTGAATGATTTTGTTAGAGTTGATTTAATGACTAAAGAAAGTGTGAGAATGCCAGGAAAGTGACTTCAGAATTGATGTGACTCCCAGCTGCTACTGTGACCACTGCCACCACAAATAAAGCCTCTCATAAAAGCCACTCAAAAATCAGTAAACAGCTGAACCTTGGGATCAAACATCACCTGGAACATTGTTAGAGATGCAAATTTGGGATCCCTACTTCACATCTACAAAGTTACTGAGTGGAGCCCAGTAATCTGTGTTGTAATAGATTTCCTGGTGATTCCAATGTACACTAAAAGAGTGAGAACCACCTCATTCCCACCTTTCAAATCTCATCAAAAAATACATTTAAGAATTAGTGGGAACTAATTCATACCCATGGCTCTAGCTAGAGGGAACACTGGGATATGTAATTTTCAGCTTTTTACCTGAGTAGAACCAGGGTAGAATACATATGGAAAGAGCCATTCCCAACTACCCACTCTACCTACTTTTCCTGCAGAGAAGGGCACTCCACACTGGGGAGCACCGTTCTCACTCCCCGTGAGGAGTCACTGGCCCCCGAATCATCTTCCTGGTGAAGTGGAAATGGCCCTTTCCTCTTTCCTCTACAAAATACTTATGTATTTAAATTTTTTTTTTCCTTCCAGTCTCTTTTGGTTGGTGTATTAAGGGGAAATGGATTCCCAGACAGCTCAGTGGTGAAGAATCCATCTGCCAATACAGGAGACTTGGGTTTGATCCCTGGGTTGGGAAGATCCCCTGGATAAGGAAATGGCCACTGACTCCAGTATTCTTGTCTGAAGAATCCCAGGGACGGAGGAGCCTGGCAGACAACAGTCTGTGGGGTCACAAGGAAACAGACACAATTACAAAGCATGTCTTAAGTCCAGAGCAACCCAGTTTGGGAGCTCTTTGGAGAGCCTGCTCTCCCACAGGCTGAGTATTTCTAGAAGATGAAGAGTGGACGTGCCCTGGAAGTGTCCACCAGCGTGTCCTACTTCTATGAGATCCTAAAGTTCAGAGCAAGGATGAGACTCATTGCTCTACCACTCTTTGTGGGGAAGAGGAGCAGAGAGACATAATCCTGTGAATATTAACCCGAGCTCCCCTGTGTCCTGACCTTCCCTGTTCTGTGACCCTGGGACAGGCAGGTACACCTGACCTGGGCTGATGAGGGTTTAGTGCACAGGATCTCTGGAGAAGAGCCATTTTTCATATCCATAGTTTTGTGTGAGTCAAAACTACACTTTTTGCTGGTTACTAGTCATCCATTGCCTGAATATATCCACAAATTTGTTTCCTCACCTCTTGCTGGAAAGTTGGTTATTCCCAGTTTGGGCTATGATGAATAAAGAAGAAACAAGCATTCATGTAAAAAACTCTTTATGATCATATATTTTCATTTAGCTTGGATGCATATCTAGCAGTGGAATTGTTTGACCATACACAAGTTCATAAGAAACTGCAAAAGATTTTACTATGAGATGGTTTAGTAATTTTCCAGCAGCAGTGAACATCCAATCTATTGTGAGTAGGAGCCACAAAGGAGAAAACCAAAGCACGGGAGTAAACAATGAAAACAATAATGCAAGGAAATTTGCCTATTGTGAATCAGATATTTGAAATGACATATTGAAAAAAATCGTACCTACCTAAAAAAATTGAAGAATGAATATCAAGACATATCCTCATAAAGTTGAGAACCATGGAGTATAGATGTTTTTTAGTTCTTTCTTTTTTAATATAAATTTATTTATTTTAATTGAAGGTTAATTACTTTACAATATTGTATTGGTTTTGCCATACATCAACATGAATTCACCACAGGTATACACATGTTCCCCATCCTGAACCCCCCTCCCTTCTCCCTCCCTGTACCATCCCTCTGGGTCGTCCCAGTGCACCAGCCCCAAACATCCAGTTCTTTCTTAAAGAACTAGAAAAAGTGACTAGCCCAGAAGAAATGAGCCCCTGTAGGAGTCCACTTTGACCTTGAGACACCATTTCACCACTAAAAGAAAATGACTCTCTTAAAGACATGGTTGATTTCTGGTCTGAAGAATGGAATTGACAAGAGGAGCTCAGAACATCTTGTCATATCAGATAAAAGTTAATATAATAAGAGACTAGAGACTAATAGTACTGTGTCCAAAAAGACTCAAGAAGCTAGCTGAAGAGAATTCCTCAGGCCAAAGAGAGAAAATTGTGAGCAATAAAATGAGAATAAATGCAATGGACTGAAATGCATAAAATATGACCAAATTAATGGGATTATAAAGATATAATCTCCATATACATAAATACAGATATACAGAAAAATAACTGATCATCCTTGGAGTGTAAGACAGCATACAATTATTTAAAAAATGAGAATGAAGGTGATTCAAGTGTTCTTATATGAACTGTGGTGGTTGATACTCAATCCATGCATGTGATAAAATTACTTTGAAGTACATTTACAAATGAACCGGGGGATATCAGAGTTCAGTGGACTATCTGTTGCAACATGCAATATTCCACATGTAATATTTTACAATATTGTACTATAATTGTGCAAAATGTTAACATTGGGCTAGCTATTTAAAGGATACATAGCATCTATCTATATATTATTTCTTGTACCTCCATGTGAGTATATTGTACAATTATCTCAAAAGCTTAATTTATAATCTGAATTAGCAACACTTTCATAGATGATAGATGAATGTATTCTTGAAAAGTACATTTTCTTTTAAACATATTTCCCTTATGAATGACAAAACGCTCATGCAGAGTTCTTAAAAGCCTACCTTCTTATGTCCCTCAACCTCCTGCAGTTCTAACATTACTCATCTAAAGGTGCAGGAGCAAAGTGAAAATTTTAGCATTCCTTACAAACTGGCATTTCTTTACTGAAATTATACAGTTTTTTATTAAAATATTTGCATTTGTTTTAAAGACACTTTAAACACTTAAAGTCTAGCTGATGTGCCTAATAGTGAATAACTAATGATGAGTAAAAACTGTAATAATGGTAGTGACTGATGATGTCGTCGATGGTAATGATCAAGTTGGTTGTGGGTATTTGTGGTGATGCTGGTGGAAGTGGTGATGTTGATGTTAATGATGATGATGTTAATTATGTTAATGATGATGATGATGGATTTGTTGGGTGTAAAATATTTGAAAGGATGCATTAGATTATAGTTTCTCAAGCAGCAAGTTGACTTCCCCACTAAAAGGAAAACTAACACACTTGGGACACAAAAACACAAACTCCAGGGTCCTAATTGCTCTTTTTCAGAGGACTCCAGTCTCTGAAGTGACTCCATCCCAGGAGAACCTTTATCCATATACCCACATATTTCAACAGGTCTCCAAGTCTCCCCATCTCAGTGACCGTATTTCATTACATAAGCCTGTGTGATCTTCTCATTTCCTATGATTTATTTCCTGACTGTTGAAACCGAGGCATATCCTAGAATTTCCAGTAGAGCATGTTCCATTTTTCGTCAGCACAAGTATTTGATTACAATTTAAAGCAACTGTGTGAGAAAAGCATCTCTTTCATGAACTCTTGTTTCTAATACAAACTATTTGCAATCATGTTTACTTTCATCTCTAAGGTAAGGGTTTTTTCTTGTGTCCTATGTTCTTACGGGCAGCAATCGAAAGCCTCTGTTGGTCTGCTAGAACTGGAGTAATAATTGCAGTGACTAATAACAAGTATAGGCTCATGTTTTCTATTTTATGATATTAGATAAACAATGGGATAAAATCATAAGGGATTTGATTTAGGTCATACCAGAATGATCTAGTGGTTTTCCCTACGTTCTGCAATTTAAGTCTGAATTTGGCAATAAGGTGTTCATGATCTGAGCCACAGTCAGCTCCCGGTCTTGCTTTAGCTGACTGTATAGAGCTTCTCCACCTTTGGCTGCAATTCATGGGGTCACAAAGAGTCAGACACGACTGAGCGACTGAACTGAACTGAACTGATGGGATAAAATAAGTCGTTCGACAACCGTCGGCAGGAAGACACTGGAATTCTCCAAAAAAAGATACCCTTCATCCAGAGACAAAGGAGAAGCTGCAAAGAAATGGTAGGAGGGGCACAATCGTGATAAAATAAAATCCTAAACCTAACAGTCCTAGTTTTCTATGCCTTCATCCTGTCCAGTATCCTCCACATCAGCACCACAGAGGGAAGGTCCAAAGCCTTCAGCACCTGCAGCTCCCATTTTGCAGCCATGGGGATTTTCTATGGAATTATTGCCTTCAGGTACTTTAAACCCTCCACAGCCAGTTCCCTGGCCCAGGAGAACATGGCCTCTGTGCTTTACACACAGTGGTCCCCATACTGAACCCCTGATCTACAGCTTGAGGAATAAGGAGGTAAATGTGGCCATCCAGAAAACTCTGAGGGGAAAATTATTTTCAGGCACATGTCATTGTTCTTGCTCAAATTTAAGAATAAGTTGTTATAAATCCCAGAGGGAAGCCCTCTGAATCCTTGCCCACCGGGGAAAGGAAACAGTCTCTTCTCTGCATAGCTGGGTGACTTCTCCTGCCTCCTTCCCTCCTCCTTCTTGCCCTCTCTCTTCTCTCATCTCTATTTAAAACCAGCTGATATTATGCTTATTTTCCTTATTTCAGAAGCCTTTTCTCTATCCTGAGTCCTTTGGTAAACTCTACTAGCTAAATTGTAATTTAATGTAACTTTTTTTCAAGTTTCACAGACTCACGGATAGAGAAAAAAGAGTGATTCCCTGGGGTGGTGGGGGAGAAGAGAGTCAGGGGATTAAGCATAGAGCTGCTATGCATAAAATAAATAAGCATGGCCAGTATTATATAGTTACTTTAAACGGAGTCAGCTATAAAAATGTTGTCCATCTGAAACAAATATAATATTGTAAATCAACTACCTTTCAATAAATTAAACTTTAGCTGAGTTTGAGAGTCATTCACTGTTTAATCTTCTTCTACGTAGAAAATATTTCTCAACCCACTTCCTAGTTTTTTCCACTTGGAAGTACACAAGGCAGAGACAGGCGGATCTGAGAGTGACCAAGAAGTGATGTCCAGAGTCTTTCTCACCTAGACTTCCTCCTCTCCTCTTTTCCACTCCTCCCTACTTATTCCTGCACAAGAACTTCTACCTGATCCCTTTATATGAATTTCTTAGTCACAGTAATAATAACGCTAGCCACTAACATGTTTGGGGCACCTACTCTGAGCCACACAACTCTTCTAAACGCCTTCTTGCAATTACAATTCGCAACAGCTAGACACCATGTCTTATGTCTCCTGCATTGGCAGGCAGGTCCTTCACCTGGGAAGCCCTCACTGGTGTATGCTTGTCTCAGACTAATAATATTGTACACATTATTTCAATTATACTACAATAAAATGGGTCTCTTTTAAAAAAGAAAGGAGTGCATCTTAACACTCAAAATCAATCAATAATCGCAGAATGTGAGATCATATATAAATGCCTTTTACAAATAAAAGAAATGGGGCTAAGTCACAAGTCCAAAGTGTGGAATCTCCCATCTATCCCTAAATTCACACAGCCACTGTCTTATTTTCTATCACAACTGATTAGTTTTCCCGATCAGAGTGCACAATACAGACCCTATGGTGTCTGATACATTTTGCCCAGCACAACACTTTCTAGGTCTTTCATATTGTTGTATGTATCAATCATATGTTTCTTGTTTATTAGTAGCAATCCATTCCTTGTACAGATCCACAAATTGTTTCCCGCCTGTTGAAGAACACTTGGTAGTTTCCAGTTTGAATTACTGTGAATACACGATATATAAGCATTCATGGACAGAACTCTTTGTGAACCTATGTTTTCATTTACCTTAGATAAATATCTAAGAATTCTTTGGCCATAGGCAAGTTTAAAAGAAACTACCAAACAATCCTACAAAGAGGTTGTTTAATTTTAGTTTCCATTAGCACTGTATAAGAAGTTTGCTTGATCTCCATTCTCAACAAAATGATGTTGTCACATTTTCAAGTGTTAACATCTCTAGTGGGTACCTAGTGAAAGTGTTAGTCCCCCAGTCGGGTCTGGCTCTTTGCAACCCATGTAATGTAGCCAGGCTTCTCTACCCATGAAATTCTCCAGGCAAGAAAATGTTATTGCAATGGACTGAAACACATATAAAACATGGTTAAAGATACTAAAGAAAAATAACTAGCTTTCTTTGGTAGAAATGATGGTACGGGGAGGGAGGAGGGAGGGGGTTCAGGATGGGGAACACATATATACCTGTGGCAGATTCATGTCGATGTATGGCAAAACCAATACAATATTGTAAAGTAATTAACCTCCAATTAAAATACATACATTTCTATTTAAATAAATAAATAAACCTATCAGGGATTTGCTTAAAAAAAGAAAGAAACTAAATTATTATTTTGAAAATTAAAAAATGAAGGTGAGGTAAATATTTCTATATGAACTATGGTGACAGATACACAATCTGTGCATGTGATAAAATTGCTTTGAGGTTAATTTACTTGCACACAAATGAGTATAAATAAAAATGGGGAAATCTGAAGAAGATCAATCATACGTGGGGCTTCCCCAGTGGCTCAGAGGGAAAAGAATCTTCCTGCAATGTGGAAGATGAGGGCTCGATCCCTGGGTGTGGAAGATCCCCTGGAGAAGGGAATGGCTACCCATATCAGTATTCTTGCTTGGCAAATTCCAAGGACATCCTGAGTGTGATATTGTATTATAACTTTTCAAATTGTTCCCGTTGGGGGAAACTGCTCAAGGGTACACAGGACCTCTCTCTATTATTTCTTGCACCCCTATGTGAATCTACAGTTAACTCAAAAGAAAAAGTTTAATTTAAAAATCTTCACTAGCGGCATTTTCACAGATAATATTTTATTGAATGTAGTCTTGAAAAGGACACATTCTTCTCAGCATATTTTCCTTATGAATGAGAATACACAAGTGAAGAATTCTTATAAATCTACCTTCTTATGCCCTCAACCTCCTGCCATTCTACACAGTCAATCTAGAGGTCCAACATCAAGGTGACAAATTCAGCACTCCTTATGAATTAACATTCCTTTAGTGAGATTACACACTTTTATTAAAATAGTCAACTCTATTTCTTTAATGCTTTCAAATAAGCCTTTTAATCATAGTTGATTATGCTTGATCATGAACAACTGATGATGAGTAACAACCATAATGACAGTGACTGACGATGGTGTTGATAATAATAACTGCGAGGATTGTGGGGCTGGTGGTGCTGCTTATAATGAGGATAATGTGGATGGTGATGGACTCATTGATGGTAAATTACTTGAAAGGAGGCATCAGACTGTAGTTTCTCCAACAGCAAGTTGACTTCCCCAATAAAAGGAAAATTAACACCTTTGGGACCCAAGAACATAACTCACAGACCAAGTGTAAATCAAAACTCTAATTGTCCTTTGCTAAGGGCCCCAGTCTCTGAAGTGACTGCCTCCCAGGAGAAGTTCTGCTCATATACATATAAACACACCCACATATCTCCCTACCTCATGGACCCTTTTTTCATGATGGTGCAGGCTCCTTTCAGTAAATTTAGGATTAGATGTAAATCTATATGGTCCTCTCATCTCCTAATATTGATTTCCTAACTGTCAAAATTGAGGCATTTCCAAATACTTCCAGGAGACTGAGTACAGCTCTACATCAGCAGAGGTATTTAATTACAATTTAAACAATTCTATGAGAAAAATATTCTTCCATCACCTCTTGTGTCTGATGCAGGCTATTTTCAACCATGTGTTCACCTTCATCTCTGGGTGGTTTTTCTTTCTGTGCTGTGTTCTCATGGGCGGCAATCCTGAGGCTCTGAAAGTCTGGTAGAACTAGAGGTAGGAATTGTAGTGACTGATATCAAATATGGGGTCATGTTTTCCTATTTTATATTGTTAGAGGATTGTGGGAGTCAATAATTAAGTCAGTGCTGTCTAGGATTTTCCCATCTGCACCTCACGAAGTAAATACTGTTCAGTCTATATGGCCCTGTGATTTCTGGCAATGGTATATTCTAGGTGGATTTTCTGTTTCTTAAGTTTTAAGAGGTGGAATTTGAATAGAAGGGAATTTGTAAGATATTTTTAATCTATTGTTGCTCCCTGCAAGAATTTTTTTCTTTTTTACAATTAACAGAAATATTTAAAAAAAATCTTAATTACCTCGATAGCAATTATTATAAAGTTGGCAATTTAACCATCAGTAATTTAACATGTAGAGTTTATAGTGCAATTCAGATTTTCTTGTCTTCATGCTATTGATATAATTAAGGATTTTTACACCTAGAAAAAAATATGTAGTTAGTGCTGAAGTTACTGTTATTATAGGAATGAGACAATGCATTATAAAGTGATACATTAAAAAAGCAGGTTACAAAGATTATTTAAAATACATGTATGCTTATACACATATAGATACATATGTGAAAGTAAAATGGCATGCTCAGTCATGCAGAACTCTTTGGGACCCTGTGGACTGTAGCCCACCAGGCTCCTCTGTCCATGGGATTCTCCAGGCAAGAATGTTGGAGTCAGTTGCCATGCCCTGCTCCAACGGATGTTCCCAACCCAGGGATGGACCCCTCAGTCTTCTGCATTGCAAGCAGATACTTTACCATCTGAGCCACCAGAGACCCCTGGATAACATATTTTTGTTGATACTCAGACACCAAGTCATATCCAACTCTTTGCGAACCCATGGACTTCAGCATGCCAGGCCTCCCTGACCCTCATCATCTTCCAGAGTGTGCTCAAGTTCATGTCCATTGAATCGGGGATGCATATATGCACTGAAGGATTGAAAAACACCTAAAACAATAGTAATGACTATTGCTTGTCTCCAAGGAGCCAGAAGGTTATTTTATTTTTGCTTATTTGTATTCTTGATTTTCTGCAATGCACATATACTGGCTTGGTAATTTTTTTTCTTAAATTAATTAATTAGTTTATTTATTTTTGCCTGCACTGGGTCTTTGGAGTTGCACAAGGGATTCTCTAGTTGCGTCAGGTAAAGGCTACTCTCTAGTTCTGTGTGCAGACTTCTCACAACAGTGGCTGATCTTGTTGCACAGCACGGGATCTAGGGCACAGGCTTCAGTACTTGCAGAACTCAAGCTTAGTAGTTGTGGTGTACGGGCTTAGTTGCTCTGTGCCATGTGGGATCTTCCCAGACCGGAGACCAAACTCACGTCGCCTGCACTGACAGACAGATTCTTAACTACAGAACCACCAGGGAAGTCCTGATAATTTTTCTTTAATGCATCTGAAATTGGCCATGAAATCTATCATCTCTGTCCAAAAATTCAATAAGTTAACTTCACTAAAGAATAATAAACTGCTACAAAGAAGATAATCTAGAACAAGGTAACATAGTTTAGTGGACAAATAACAACCTGGTAGACAGAACTCCTAAGGTTTAGTTAGACCCAGTTCTGTGTCTTCCTACTTTTACGCCTTCTGGTAGCTTATGTGGGCTTTGTTGGTGGCTCAGAGGGTAAAGCATCTGCCTGCAATGCAGGAGACCTGGGTTCGATCCCTGGGTCAGGAAGATCCCCTGGAGAAGGAAATGGCAACCCACTCCAGTATTCTTGCCTGGAGAATCCTATGGACAGAGGAGCCTGGTAAATTTTAGAACTTCTGTTTCCTACAGAATAGGAAAATAATATAACATTCCCCCTTGTATATGTATGTACATACAATATAAGACATCAAGGATAAAGCACATTCAATCACAACATTGCTTAAACCTCTAGGTGCCTCAATTTGTAAGGATACACACTTGGGCAAAGGGAAGAGTTCATGATCAGAAGAAAGCAGTTTCAGTTTCAAGTTCTTCATAATTAGAAAGTCTCTGGAAAGTCACTTAGTATCTGGCACTTCAGTTTTCTCCATATAAACATGCAAATGAAAATTCTACTCTAAACACATTTCTCCTCATAAGCAAAACTTTTCAGAGGAGTTAATGAGAATGACTTTTGAAGAGCAATATACAAAAGTTAGTAACTGTATAAATAACCAATGAAAATAGTGCAAATTTAAGACTTTAACTTAAAGAATACCTGTCAGAAAAGGGATATCTATAGGTATCATATCCAGCAATGATGATCCATGCTTCTTAGGACATGTCTGTAACTTAAGTACTTTGTCATTAGGGAGATGATGGTTTGATATCATGATCAAAAATGAAAATAAGAACAATAATAAAGTATCTGGTGAGCATTTACCGTGAAATAACCTATATGTCAGGGCCCAGGCTTCACGAGAGATGAATTAATTAGAATCTCTCTGGGTGGAACATAGATATCAACACTTTTTACATGTTGCAAGTGATTATAATATACAGCCAATGTTGAGTACCATTGCTTTAGGGCCTGATCCAAGTGAAACACAGGAAAACATTCCTGACATCTACTGACAACTCACATTTGTATAAGATATGACATCTTGAAGAAAAGATTCTAGCTGCATTATCTCATATTGTTTCCACAACCACCTTAGAAATTATTATCTCTCATCTCTTCATCTTTCAGATACAGAAATTGACTTGAAATTCAATAACACTACCATATTGTAACTACCATATCCCCCTGACACTTCATCAGTCTGAGATCAGTTACTGGATGTTCACATTCAGTCAATATTTAGGACTTGCATAAATGATGGAATTTCATTTCTGAAACAAAATATATCTCTAATATTAACTCTACTGCTTACTACCTACAGGATTGAGATTCTCAAACGTGAAACTTTCTTCAGCCTCATCTGGAGACAGTGTGCTATGTAGATCAGTGGGCCCCATCCCAGAGTTCCTGACTTGGTAGGTCTGGGGTGAGGCCTGAGAATCTGCATCTCTAATGTCTTCATGTAATGCCAATGATGCTGGTCCAGGAACTGCACTTTAAGACCCACTTAGGCTATTTCAGAACCATGAAAGTGACAGCAGCTCCAGATCTTGCCCCCTTGTTGGCTCATCTTTGAAATACTCAGGGTCTTGTCTTCCTCCCAAAACAACCATCAAGAAGAGGGAATATTCATTAGGAAAGACATCAGGATCGCACAGCTGGCCCAGATTCTCAAAACTAGCTTCACCAAGCAGTGCAAGAAGCAGCCTTTCATGCAATTCTTCTCTTACATCACACAGGTCCCCCAAGGAGAATGGCTGCAGAAAATCACTCTACAGTGACTGAGTTCATTCTTGGAGGTTTAACAAATCGACCAGAGCTCCAGCTCCCCCTCTTCTTCCTCTTCCTTGGGATCTACTCAGTCACTATAGTAGGGAACCTGGGCATGATAACCCTGATTTGTCTGAACGCTCAGCTTCACACCCCCATGTACTATTTCCTCAGCAACCTGTCCTTTGTGGATCTCTGCTACTCCTCTGTCACTACCCCTAAGATGCTGGTGAACTTTGTGTCAGAGAAGAACACCATCTGCTATGCAGGGTGCATGGCCCAGCTCTACTTCTTCCTTCTATTTGTCGTTACTGAGAGTTACACACTGACAGTGATGGCCTATGACCGCTATGTTGCCATCTGCAGACCTCTGTTTTACAACATCATCATGTCTCAGCGAGCCTGCTTCTTGCTGTTGCCTGGGGTCTATGTCATGTCACTCATTGGCTCAACCATAGAGACTATCACCTTGTTGAAACTGTCCTATTGTGAGACACTCATCAGTCATTATTACTGTGACATACTTGCCCTTATGAAGCTCTCCTGCTTTAGCACCTATCATATTGACATGATAGTATTCTCTTTGGCTGGATTTGACATCATAGTCACCAGTTTAACAATCCTTGTTTCCTATGCCTTCATCCTGTCCAGTATCTTCCACATCAGAACCACAGAGGGAAGGTCCAAAGCTTTCAGCACCTGCAGCTCCCACTTTGCAGCCATGGGGATGTTCTATGGAACGACTGCCTTCATATACTTGAAACCCTCCACAGCCAGTTCCCTGGCCCAGGAGAATGTGGCCTCCGTGTTCTACACTGCAGTGATCCCCATGCTGAACCCTCTGATCTACAGCTTGAGAAATAAGGACGTAAAGGCTGCCATGCATAAAACCCTGAGAGGAAAGTGTTTTAAGGCAAATGTTATTACTCTTTCTTAGTTTTAAAAGTTGTTATGAATCCCAGAGGGAAGCCCTAAGAATGCTTGCACACCCGTGATGGGAAGCAATCCCTTCTCTGGATGGCTGGGAGACTGTACCTGCCTCCTTCCCTCTTCCTTCCCATCCACCCTCTCCTCTGATTTCTTCATATTTTCCCTCATTTGGAAAGCATATTCTATATCCTGATTCCCTTAATAAATCCCACTATGTTGATTGGATTTTAACAAAGTTTTAAACATTCACAGACTCACACATAGAGAAAGTAGTGTTTACCATTGAGTAGAGGAAAGCAGGGATGGGCAAGGTAAGAGTAGGGGATTGAGAGACACAGACTACTCTTTATAAAATGAATAGGCAACAAGGATACAATGTACAAGACAGGGAAATATAGCCATTATTTCTTAGTAACTCTGCATGCTAAGTCGCTTCAGTCATGACCAACTCTTTGTAACCATATGGACTGTAGCCCTCCAGGTTCCTCTCTCCATGGGGTTTGCCAGGCAAGAATATCAGAGTGGGTTGCCATTTCCTCCCGTAGATGATCCTTCTGATGCAGAGATCAAACACACACCTCTTATGTCTCCTTAACTGTAAGTTCAGCTCAGTCACTCAATTGTGTCTGAGTCTTTGTGACCCCATGGACTGCAGCCTGCCAGACTTCCCTGTCCATCACCAACTCCTGGAGCTTGCTCAAACTCATGTCCATCGTGTCTATGATTATATCCAACCATCTTATCCTCTGTCATCCCCTTCACCTCCTGTCTTCAATCTTTCCCAGCATCAGAGTCTTTTCCAATGAGTCACTTCTTTTACTGTGAGTGAAGCTACAGTTTTCTAATTGTAAATGGAGTATACTATAAATAATATTGAATAAGTGTGTTCTATATCTAAAACCAGTATAATATTGTATATCAATGACACCTCAATAAAACATTAAACTTTCAACAGTGAGTTTGAAATTCACCTTTTTATTAATTTCTATGTAGAAAATATTACTTAGTTTAGAATCTACGTTTTGCACTTGGGGGTACACAAGGCAGAGAGAGGTGGAATGAAAGTCTCCGGCAAGTGATGTCCAGAGCCTTCCTCATCTAGACATCTTCCTCTTCTCTCCTCCACTCCTCTCTAATCTCTATATAAGGACTCCTACTTGATCCCTTCATGTAACTGAGTAACAATAATAATGATGTCAGCCACTAACATCTTTTTCAACCTTTACCTGAGCCCTGAAACTCTTCTAACACTTTATATGCATTATTTCAGTTACACCTCACAACAGTTAGGTACTACTGTTTTCCCCATTTCACTATGGAAATGCAGTTTAGTAACTTGCTGAAGGTCACACATCTGGTGAACAAAGACACTGGGAATCAAGCCCACGTCTAAGTGACTTTGGAGCCCACACTCTTGTCTCTCAAATGTCCCCTTTGTTTTAACCTGGCACCTCCTTTGAACAGTCAATTACCTGCCTGAATTGTGCTCTTCCAATTTCAAATGGCTCCTAAAATCAGTTCCTCAGATCCCCACTATTTATCATCTGCCCTAGTCTCCCTAGGCAACTTCTTCAGAACAAATAAGGAAACAGAGTGACCAGCTCACCAGGTTTCCTGGCTCTTCACCATGTTTCTCACTGGAAGCCCCACCTGGGGAGATCACTCAGACCTAGAAAAACCAGGATGATTGCTCATCCAGATCATAAATTGTTGCCAAATCGCTTTCTGCTTAATTGACACAGAGACCTACTGCCAACGTTGCTCAGTAAATCCAGTGGCAATAAGACAAAATTTCCCCTATGCCCCTTTCTTTGTAACAATATCAAGGATATGTGTTTCAGACTCAGCAGCCTGACACAGAGCAATGGATGTGTAACATCCTCTCATGTATACCTATTTTTTGGTATTCTGTTTTATCAATCGGTGATTTATAATGATAAACACATATAACTCTACTTTTCTGCAGCAAAAGACAATAAATACAGTGAATGATTTTATTAGAGTTGATCTAGACTAAAGAAAAGTTGAGGATGCCAGGAAAGTGACTTCAGAATTGATGTGACTCCCAGCTGCTACTGTGACCACTGCCACCGCAAATAAAGTCGCTCATAAAAGTCACTCAAAAATCAGTAAACAGCTGAACCTTGGGTTCGAACATCACCTGGAAGCCTGTTAGAGAGGCAAATTTGGGATCCCTGCTCCACACCTACGAAGTTACCGGGTGGGGTTCAGTAATCTGTGTTGTAATAGATATCCTGGTGATTCCAATGTACACTAAAGAGTGAGAACCACCTCACTCCCACCTTTCAGATCTCACCAAAAATGCATTTAAAAATTAGTGGGAACTAATTCATATCCATGGCTCTAGCTATAAGGGACACTGGGTTATGTAATTTTCAGCTTTTTACCTGAGTAGAATGAGGATAGAATGCATATGGAAAGAGCCATTCCCAGCTATGTACTCTAACAACTTTTCCTGGGGAGGAGGGTATTCCACACTGGGGAGCACTGTTCTCACTCCCTGTGAGGAGTCACAGGCCCCTGTATCATCTTACTAGTGAAGTAAAAATGGCCTTTCCTTTTCCTCTAAAAATTTAAGTTATGTATTTAAACTTTTTTTTCCCCCTTCCAGTTTCTTTTGGTTGGTGTATTAAGGGGGAAGGGCTTCCCAGAAAGCTCAGTGGTAAAGAATTCACCTGCCAATACAGGAGACCTGGGTTTGATCCCTGGGTTGGGAAGATCCCTTGGATGAGGAAATGGCCACTGACTCCAGTATTCTTGTCTGAAGAATCCCAGGGATGGGGGAGCCTGGCGGACAACAGTCCATGGGGTCTCAAGGAAACAGACACAATTACAAAGCATGTCTTAAGTCAAGAGCAACCCTAGATCTCCCAACCCAGTTTGGGAGCTCTTTGGAGAGCCTGCTCTCCCACAGGCTGAATACCTTCTAGAAGACAAAGAGTGGACGTGCCCTGGAAGTGTCCACCAGCGTGCCCTACTTCTATGAGCTCCTGAAGTTCAGACCAAGGATGAGACTCGTTGCTCCACCACTCTTTGTGGGAAAGAGGAGCAGAGAGACATAATCCTGCCAATATTAACCCGAGCTCCCCTGTGTCCTGACCTTCCCTGTTCTGTGACCCTGGGACAGGTACACCTGACCTGGGCTGATGAGGGTTTAGTGCACAGGATCTCTGGAGAAGAGCCATTTTTCATATCCATAGTTTTGTGTGAGTCAAAACTACACTTTTTGCTGGTTACTAGTCATCCATTGCCTGAATATATCCACAAATTTGTTTCCTCACCTCTTGCTGGAAAGTTGGTTATTTCCAGTTTGGGCTATGATGAATTAAGAAGAGACAAGCATTCATGTAAAAAATTCTTTATGATCATATATTTTCATTTAGCTTGGATGCATATCTAGCAGTGGAATTGTTTGACCATACACAAGTTCATAAGAAACTGCAAAAGACTTTACTAAGAGGTGGTTTAGTAATTTTCCAACAGCAGTGAACATCTAATCTATTGTGAGTAGGAGCCACAAAGGAGAAAACCAAAGCACAGGAGAAAACAAAAAACAATAATGCAAGGAAATTTGCCTATTGTGAATTAGATAATTGAAATGACATATTGAAAAAAAAATACCTAAAAAAATGAAGAAAGAATATCAAAACATATCCTCATTAAATTAAGAACCATGGAGTATAGATTTTTTTAGTTCTTTCTTAAAGAACTAGAAACAGTGACTAACCCAGAAACAATGAGCCCCTGTAGGAATCCACTTTTGACCTTGAGACACGTTTTCACCACTAAAAGAAAATGACTCTCTTAAAGACATGGTTGATTTCTGGTCTGAAGAATGGAACTGATGAGAGGAGCTCACAACACCTTGTCATATCAGACAAGAGAAAGAGACACATATTCCCCAATGTTCATCGTAGCACTGTTTGTAATAGCCAGGACATGGAAGCAACCTAGATGCCCATCAGCAGATGAATGGATAAGAAAGCTGCAGTACATATACACAATGGAGTATTACTCAGCCATTAAAAAGAATACATTTGAATCAGTTCTAATGAAGTGGATGAAACTGGAGCCGATTATACAGAGTGAAGCAAGCCAGAAAGAAAAACACCAATACAGTATAAGAACACATATATATGGAATTTAGAAAGATGGTAGTGATAACCCTGTATGCAAGACAGAAAAAGAGACACAGATGTATAGAACAGTCATTTGGGCTCTGTAGGAGAGGGAGAGAATGGGATGATTTGGGAGAATGGCATTGAAACATGTATAATAACATAGAAGAAACGAATCGCCAGTCCAAGTTCAATGCAGGATACAGGATGCTTGGGGCTGGTGCACTGGGATGACCCAGAGGGATGGTGCGGGGAGGGAGGAGGGAGGGGTGTTCAGGATGAGGAACACGTGTACACCCATGGCAGATTCATGTTGATGTATGGCAAAACCAGTACAATATTGTAAAGTAATTAACCTCCAATTAAAATAAATAAATTTAAATTTTTTTAACTATTTAAAAAAGTTAATATTAGAGACTAATATTACTCTGTCCAAAAGACTCAAGAAGCAAACTGAAGAGAATTCCTCAGATCAAAGAGAGAAAATTTTGAGCAATAAAATGAGAATAAATACAATGGACTGAAATTCATAAAGTATGATTAAATTAATGAGACTATAGAGATAATAAAGAAAAATAACTCGTCATCTTTGGAGTGTAAGACACCAATTTATTATTTTGAAAATGAGAATGAAGGTGACTCTAGTGTTTTTATATGAACTGTGTTGGTGAATACTCAATCTGTGCATGTGATAAAATTTCTTTGAAGTACATTTAGAAATGAGTATAAATAAAACAGAGGAAATCAGAGCTCAGCGGACCCTCTATGGCAACATGCAACATTCCACATGTGATATTGTACTATAATTGTGTAAAATGTTACCATTGGGTTAACTATTTAAAGGATACATAGCATCTATCAATATATTATTTCTTGTACCTCCATGTGAATATACTGTACAATTATCTCGAGAAAAACTTTAATTTACAATCTGAATTAGCAACACTTTCATAAATTATAGATAAATGAATGTATTCTTGAGAAGTACATATTCTTTTAAACATACTTCCCTTATGAAGGACAAAATGCTCATGAAGAGTTCTTAAAAGTCTACTTTCTTATGCCCTTCAACCTCCTGTAATTCAAACACTACTCATCTAAAGGTGCAGGGGCAAAGTGAAAAAACTCCAGCATTCCTTATAAACTGGCATTTCTACTGAAGTTATAAGTTTTTTATTAAAATATTTGCATCTGTTCATTTTAATTAGATCCTATTTGTTTATTTTTGCTTTTATTTCCAGAATTCTGGGAGATGGATCATAGAGGATCCTGCTGTAATTTATGTCGGAGAGTGTTTTGCCTATGTTCTCCTCTAGGAGTTTTATAGTTTCTGGTCTTACATTTAGATCTTTAATCCATTTTGAGTTTATTTTTTTTGTGTGGTGTTAGAAAGTGATCTAGTTTCATTCTTTTACAAGTGGTTGACCAGCTTTCCCAGCACCACTTGTTAAAGAGATTGTCTTTCCTCCATTGTATATTCTTGCCTCCTTTGTCAAAGATAAGGTGTCCATAGGTGTGTGGATTTATCTCTGGGCTTTCTATTTTGTTCCATTGATCTATATTTCTGTCTTTGTGCCAGTACCATACTGTCTTGATGACTGGCTTTGTAGTAGAGCCTGAAGTCAGGCAAGTTGATTCCTCCAGTTCCATTCTTCTTTCTCAAGATTGCTTTGGCTATTCGAGGTTTTTTGTATTTTCATACAAATCTTGAAATTATTTGTTCTAGAAAAATACCACTGGTAGCTTGATAGGGATTGCATTGAATCTGTAGATTGCTTTGGGTAGTATACTCATTTTCACTATATTGATTCTTCTGATCCATGAACATGGTATATTTCTCCATCTATTAGTGTCCTCTTCGATTTCTTTCATCAGTGTCTTATAGTTTTCTATATATAGGTCTTTAGTTTCTTTAGGTAGATATATTCCTAAGTATTTTATTCTTTTCGTTGCAATGGTGAATGGAATTGTTTCCTTAATTTCTTTTTCTACTTCCTCATTATTAGTGTATAGGAATGCAAGGGATTTCTGTGTGTTGATTTTATATCCTGCAACTTTACTATATTTATTGATTAGCTCTAGTAATTTTCTGGTGGAGTCTTTAGGGTTTTCTATGTAGAGGATCATGTCATCTGTAAACAGTGAGAGTTTTACTTCTTCTTTTCCAATTTGGATTCCTTTTATTTCTTTTTCTGCTCTGATTGCTGTGGCCAAAACTTCCAGAACTATGTTGAATAGTAGCGGTGAAAGTGGACACCCTTGTCTTGTTCCTGACTTTAGGGGAAATGCTTTCAATTTTTCACCATTGAGGATAATGTTTGCTGTGGGTTTGTCATAGATAGCTTTTATTATGTTGAGGTATGTTCCTTCTATTCCTGCTTTCTGGAGAGTTTTTAATCATAAATGGATGTTGAATTTTGTCAAAGGCCTTCTCTGCATCTATTGAGATAATCATATGGCTTTTATTTTTCAATTTGTTAATGTGGTGAATTACATTGATTGATTTGCGGATATTGAAGAATCCTTGCATCCCTGGGATAAAGCCCACTTGGTCATGGTGTATGATCTTTTTAATGTGTTGTTGGATTCTGATTGCTAGAATTTTGTTGAGGATTTTTGCATCTATGTTCATCAGTGATATTGGCCTGTAGTTTTCTTTTTTTGTGGCATCTTTGTCAGGTTTTGGTATTAGGCTGATGGTGGCCGCATAGAATGAGTTTGGCAGTTTACCTTCCTCTGCAATTTTCTGGAAGAGTTTGAGTAGGATAGGTGTTAGCTCTTCTCTAAATTTTTGGTAGAATTCAGCTGTGAAGCCATCTGGACCTGGGCTTTTGTTTGCAGGAAGATTTCTGATTACAATTTCAATTTCCGTGCTGTGATGGGTCTGTTAAGATTTTCTATTTCTTCCTGGTTCCATTTTGGAAAGTTGTACACTTCTAAGAATTTGTCCATTTCTTCTACATTGTCCATTTTATTGACATATAATTGCTGATAGTAGTCTCTTATGATCCTTTGTATTTCTGTGTTGTCTGTTGTGATCTCTTCATTTTCATTTCTAATTTTATTGATTTGATTTTTCTCTCTTTGTTTCTTGATGAAACAAATGCATTTATTGCTGCCCTAATTTTTAAGATTTCTTTTCTTCTACTAACTCTGGGGTTCTCCATTTCTTCCTTTTCTAGTTGCTTTAGGTGTAGAGTTAGGTTATTTATTTGACTTTTTCTTGTTTCTTGAGGTATGCCTGTAGTGCTATGAACTTTCCTCTTAGCACTGCTTTTATAGTGTCCCACAGGTTTTGGGTTGTTGTGTTTTCATTTTCATTTGTTTCTATGCATATTTTGATTTCTTTTTTGATTTCTTCTGTGATTTGTTGGTTATTCAGAAGCAAGTTGTTCAGCCTCCATATGTTGGAATTTTTAATATTTTTTTTCCTGTAATTGATATCTAATCTTAATGCATTATGGTCAGAAAAGATGCTTGGAATGATTTCGATTTTTTTGAATTTATCAAGGTTAGATTTATGGCCCAGGATGTGATCTATCCTGGAGAAGGTTCCCTGCACACTTGAGAAAAAGGTGAAATTCATTGTTTTGGGGTGAAGCTTCTGCACAACAAAAGAAACTATAAGCAAGGTGAAAAAACAGCCTTCTGAATGGGAGAAAATAATAGCAAATGAAGCAACTGCCAAACCACTAATATCAAAAATATACAAGCAACTTATGCAGTTCAAGTCCAGAAAAATAAATGACCCAATCAAAAAAATGGGCCAAAGAACTAAATAGACATTTCTCCAAAAAAGACATACGGATGGCTAACAAACACATGAAAAGATGTTCAACATCACTCATTATCAGAGAAATGCAAATCAAGACCACAATGAGGTACCATTTCACACCAGTCAGAATGGCTGCGATCCAAAAGTCTACAAGCAGTAAATGCTGGAGAGGGTGTGGAGAAAAGGGAACCCTCTTACACTGTTGGTGGGAATGCAAACTAGTACAGTCACTATGGAGAACAGTGTGGAGATGCCTTAAAAAATTGCAAATAGAACTGCCTTATGACCCAGCAATCCCACTGCTGGGCATACACACCGAGGAAACCAGAATTGAAAGAGACACATGTACACCAGTGTTCATTGCAGCACTGTTTATAATAGCCAGGACATGGAAACAACCTAGATGTCCATCAACAGATGAATGGATAAGAAAGCTGTGGTACGTATACACAAGGGAGTATTACTCAGCCATTAGAAAGAATACATGTGAATCAGTTCTAATGAGATGGATGAAACCAGAGCCAATTATACAGAGTGAAGTAAGACAAACACCAATACAGTATACTAACACATATATATGGAATTTAGAAAGATGGTAATGATAACCCTGCATGCGAGACAGCAAAAGAGACACAGATGTATAGAACGGACTTTTGGACTCTGAGGGAGAGGGAGAGGGTGGGATGATTTGGGAGAATGGCACTGAAACATGTATACTATCATGTAAGAAACGAATCACCAGTCTATGTTCGATACGGGATACAGGATGCTTGGGGCTGGTGCACGGGGATGATCCAGAGAGATGATATAGGGTGGGAGGTGGGAGAGGGGTTCAGGATTAGGAATTCATGTACACCTGTGGCAGATTCATGTCAATGTATGGCAAAACCAACACAGTATTGTAAAGTAAAATAGAGTAAAAATAAAAATTTTAAAAAAAATATTTGCATCTGTTCAAAGACACTTCAGAATAAAAACTTAAAGCCTAGCTGATACGCCTAACCAGTTCAATTCAGTTGCTCAGTCGTGTCCGACTCTTTGCAGCCCCATGAACCATGGCATGCCAGGGCTCCCTGTCCATCACCAACTCACGGAGTTTACCCAAACTCATGTCTATTGAGTCGGTGATGCCATCCAACCATCTCATCTTCTGTCGTACACTTCTCCTCCCGCCCTCAATCTTTCCCAGCATCAGGGTCTTTTCAAATGAGTCAGCTCTTCACATCAGGTGGCCAAAGTATTGGAGTTTCAGCTTCAACATCAGGCCTTCCAATGAACACCCAGGACTGATCTCCTTTAGGATGGACTGGTTGGATCTTCTTGCAGTCCAAGGGACTCTCAAGAGTCTTCTCCAACACCACAGTTCAAAAGCATCAGTTCTTCAGCACTGAGCTTTCTTTATAGTCCAACTCTCACATCCATACAGTGACTAACTAATGATGAGTAAAAACTGTAATAATGATAGTGACTGATGATGATGTCGATGGTAATGACCAAGTTGGTTGTGGGTGTTTCTGGCGACGCTGGTGGAAGTGGTAATGATGATGTTACTTATGTTAATGATGATGGTGATGGATTTGCTGGGTGTAAAATATTTGAAAGGATGCATTAGATTATAGTTTCTCAAGCAGCAAGTTGACTTCCCCACTAAAAGGAAAATTAACACACTTGGGACACAAAAACCAGGGTCCTAATTGCTCTTTTTCAGAGGACTCCAGTCTCTGAAGTGACTCCATCCCAGGAGAACCTTTATCCATATACCCACATATTTCAACAGGTCTCCAAGTCTCCCCATCTCAGTGACCATATTTCATTACATAAGCCTGTGTGATCTTCTCATTTCCTATGATTTATTTCCTGACTGTTGAAACCGAGGCATATCCTATAATTTCCAGGGGAGCATGTTCCATTTTTCATCAGCACAGGTATTTGATTACAACTTAAAGCAACTGTGTGAGAAAAACATCTCTTTCATGAACTCTTGTTTCTAATACAAGGTATTTGCAATCATGTTTACCTTATCTCTAAGGTAAGGGTTTTTTCCTGTGTACTACATTCTTATGGGCAGCAATCCAAAGCCTCTGATGGTCTGCTAGAACTGGAGTAATAATTGTAGTGACTAACATGAAGTATAGGCTCATGTTTTCCTATTTTATGATATTAGATAACTATGGGATAAAATAAGTTGTTCGACAACCATCAGCAGGAAGACACTGGAACTCTCCAAAAACAGATACCCTTCATCCAGAGACAAAGGAGAAGCTGCAAAGAAATGGTAGGAGGGGCACAATTGTGATAAAATAAAATCCTAAACCTAACAGTCCTAACTTCCTATGCTTTCATCCTGTCCAGTATCCTCCACATCAGCACCACAGAGAGAAGGTCCAAAGCCTTCAGCACCTGCAGCTCCCACTTTGCAGCCATGGGGATTTTCTATGGAATTATTGCCTTCATGTACTTAAAACCCTCCACAGCCAGTTCCCTGGCCCAGGAGAACATGGCCTACGTGTTTTACACCACAGTGGTCGCCATACTGAACCCCCGATCTACAGCTTGAGGAATAAGGAGGTAAATGTGGCCATCCAGAAAACTCTGAGGGGAAAATTATTTTCAGGCACATGTCATCGTTCTTGCTCAAATTTAGGAACAAGTTGTTATAAATCCCAGAGGGAAGCCCTCTGAATCCTTGCCCACCGGGGAAAGGAAACAGTCCCTTCTCTGCATAGCTGGGTAACTTCTCCTGCCTCCTTCCCTCCTCCTTCTTGCCCTCTCTCTTCTCTCATCTCTATTTAAAACCAGCTGATATTATGCTTATTTTCCTTATTTCAGAAGCTTTTACTCTATCCTGAATCCTTTGGTAAACTCTACTAGCTAAATTGTAATTTAATATAATTTTTTTTCAAGTTTCAGAGACTCACAGATAGAGAAAAAAGAGTGATTCCCTGGGGTGGTGGGGGAGAAGAGAGTCAGGGGATTAAGCATACAGCTACTATGCATAAAATAAATAAGCATGGCCAGTATTATATAGTTGCTTTAAATGGAGTCACCTATAAAAATGTTGTCCATCTGAAACAAATATAATATTGTAAATCAACTACCTTTCAATAAATTAAACTTTAGCTGAGTTTGAGAGTCATTCACTGTTTAATCTTCTTCTACGTAGAAAATATTTCTCAACCCACTTCCTAGTTTTTTCCACTTGGAAGTACACAAGGCAGAGACAGGTGGATCTGAGAGTGACCAGGAAGTGATGTCCAGAGTCTTTCTCACCTAGACTTCCTCCTCTCCTCTTTTCCACTCCTCCCTACTTATTCCTGCACAAGAACCTCTACCTGATCCCTTTATATGAATTTCTTAGTCACAGTAATAATAACGCTAGCCACTAACATGTTTGGGGCACCTAGTCTGAGCCACACAACTCTTCTAAATGCCTTCTTGCAATTACAATTTGCAACAGTTAGACACCATGTCTTACATCTCCTGCATTGGCAGGCAGGTCCTTCACCTGGGAAGCCCTCACTGGTGTATGCTTGTCTCAGACTAATAATATTGTACACATTATTTCAATTATACTACAATAAAATGGGTCTCTTTTAAAAAAGAAAGGAGTGCATCTTAACACTCAAAATCAATCAATAATCGCAGAATGTGAGATCATATATAAATGCCTTTTACAAATAAAAGAAATGGGGCTAAGTCACAAGTCCAAAGTGTGGAATCTCCCATCTATCCCTAAATTCACACAGCCACTGTCTTATTTTCTATCACAACTGATTAGTTTTCCCGATCAGAGTGCACAATACAGACCCTATGGTGTCTGATACATTTTGCCCAGCACAACACTTTCTAGGTCTTTCATATTGTTGTATGTATCAATCATATGTTTCTTGTTTATTAGTAGCAATCCATTCCTTGTACAGATCCACAAATTGTTTCCCGCCTGTTGAAGAACACTTGGTAGTTTCCAGTTTGAATTACTGTGAATACACGATATATAAGCATTCATGGACAGAACTCTTTGTGAACCTATGTTTTCATTTACCTTAGATAAATATCTAAGAATTCTTTGGCCATAGGCAAGTTTAAAAGAAACTACCAAACAATCCTACAAAGAGGTTGTTTAATTTTAGTTTCCATTAGCACTGTATAAGAAGTTTGCTTGATCTCCATTCTCAACAAAATGATGTTGTCACATTTTCAAGTGTTAACATCTCTAGTGGGTACCTAGTGAAAGTGTTAGTCCCCCAGTCGGGTCTGGCTCTTTGCAACCCATGTAATGTAGCCAGGCTTCTCTACCCATGAAATTCTCCAGGCAAGAAAATGATATTGCAATGGACTGAAACACATATAAAACATGGTTTAAGATACTAAAGAAAAATAACTAGCTTTCTTTGGTAGAAATGATGGTACGGGGAGGGAGGAGGGGGGCGTTCAGGATGGGGAACACATGTATACCTGTGGCAGATTCATGTCGATGTATGGCAAAACCAATACAATATTGTAAAGTAATTAACCTCCAATTAAAATACATACATTTATATTTAAACAAATAAATAAACCTATCAGAGACTTGCTTTAAAAAAAAGAAAGAAACTAAATTATTATTTTGAAAATTAGAAAATGAAGGTGAGGTAGATGTTTCTATATGAACTGTGGTGATGGATACACTATCTGTGCATGTGATAAAATTGCTTTGAGGTTAATATACTTACACACAAATGAGTATAAATAAAAATGGGGAAATCTGAAGAAGATCAATCGATATGTGGCGCTTCCCCAGTGGCTCAGAGGGAAAAGAATCTTCCTGCAACGTGGAAGATGAGGGCTCGGTTCCTGGGTGTGGAAGATCCCCTGGAGAAGGGAATGGCTACCCATATCAGTATTCTTGCTTGGCAAATTCCAAGGACATCCTGAGTGTGATATTGTATTATAACTTTTCAAATTGTTCCCGTTGGGGGAAACTGCTCAAGGGTACACAGGACCTCTCTCTATTATTTCTTGTACCCCTATGTGAATCTACAATTAACTCAAAAGAAAAGGTTTAATTTAAAAATCTTCACTAGCAGCATTTTCACAGATAATATTTTATTGAATGTAGTCTTGAAAAGGATACAATCTTCTCAGCATATTTTCCTTATGAATGAGAATACACAAGTGAAGAATTCTTATAAATCTACCTTCTTATGCCCTCAACCTCCTGCCATTCTACACAGTCAATCTAGAGGTCCAACATCAAGGTGACAAATTCAGCACTCCTTATGAATTAACGTTCCTTTAGTGAGATGACACACTTTTATTAAAATAGTCAACTCTATTTCTTTAATGCTTTCAAATAAGCCTTTTATCATAGTTGATTATGCTTGATCGCGAACAACTGATGATGAGTAACAACCATAATGACAGTGACTGACGATGGTGTTGATAATAATAACCACAGGGGTTGTGGGGCTGGTGGTGCTGCTTATAATGAGGATAATGTGGATGGTGATGGACTCATTGATAGTAAATTACTTGAAAGGAGGCATCAGACTATAGTTTCTCCAACAGCAAGTTGACTTCCCCAATAAAAGGAAAATTAACACACTTGGGACCCAAGAACATAATTCACAGCCCAAGTGTAAATCAAAACTCTAATTGTCCTTTACTAAAGGCCCCAGTCTGAAGTGACTGCCTCCCAGGAGAAGTTCTGCTCATATACATATAAACACACCCACATATCTCCCTACCTCATGGACACTTTTTTCATGATGGTGCAGGCTCCTTTCAGTAAATTTAGGGCTAGATGTAAATCTATATGGTCCTCTCATCTCCTAATATTGATTTCCTGTCAAAATTGAGGCATTTCCAAATACTTCCAGGAGACTGAGTACAGCTCTACATCAGCAGAGGTATTTAATTACAATTTAAACAATTCTATGAGAAAAATATTCTTCCATCACCTCTTGTGTCTGATGCAGGCTATTTTCAACCGTGTGTTTACCTTCATCTCTGGGTGGTTTTTCTTTCTGTGCTGTGTTCTCATGGGCGGCAATCCTGAGGCTCTGAAAGTCTGGTAGAACTAGAGGTAGGAATTGTAGTGACTGATATCAAATATGGGGTCATGTTTTCCTATTTTATATTGTTAGAGGATTGTGGGAGTCAATAATTAAGTCAGTGCTGTCTAGGATTTTCCCATCTGCACCTCACGAAGTAAATACTGTTCAGTCTATATGGCCCTGTGATTTCTGGCAATGGTATATTCTAGGTGGATTTTCTGTTTCTTAAGTTTTAAGAGGTGGAATTTGAGTAGAAGGGAATTTGTAAGATATTTTTAATCTATTGTTGCTCCCAGCAAGAATTTTTTTCTTTTTTACAATTAACAGAAATATTAAAAAAAAATCTTAATTACCTCGATAGCAATTATTATAAAGTTGGCAATTTAACATGTAGAGTTTGTAGTGCAATTCAGATTTTCTTGTCTTCATGCTATTGATATAATTAAGGATTTTTACACCTAGAAAAAAATATGTAGTTAGTGCTGAAGTTACTGTTATTATAGGAATGAGACAATGCATTATAAAGTGATACATTAAAAAAGCAGGTTACAAAGATTATTTAAAATACATGTGTGCTTATATACATATAGATACATATGTGAAAGTGAAATGACATGCTCAGTCATGCAGGACTCTTTGGGACCCTGTGGACTGTAGCCCACCAGGCTCCTCTGTCCATGGGATTCTTCAGGCAAGAATGTTGGAGTCAGTTGCCATGCCCTTCTCCAACGGATGTTCCCAACCCAGGGATGGACCCCTCAGTCTTCTGCATTGCAAGCAGATACTTTACCATCTGAGCCACCAGAGACCCCTGGATAACATATTTTTGTTGATACTCAGTCACCAAGTCATATCCAACTCTTTGCGAACCCATGGACTTCAGCATGCCAGGCCTCCCTGACCCTCATCATCTTCCAGAGTTTGCTCAAGTTCATGTCCATTGAATCGGGGATGCATATATGCACTGAAGGATTGAAAAACACCTAAAACAATAGTAATGACTATTGCTTGTCTCCAAGGAGCCAGAAGGTTATTTTATTTTTGCTTATTTGTATTCCTGATTTTCTGCAATGCACATATACTGGCTTGGTAATTTTTCTTTTTTTTCTTAAATTAATTAATTAGTTTATTTATTTTTGCCTGCACTGGGTCTTTAGAGTTGCACAAGGGATTCTCTAATTGCATCAGGTAAAGGCTACTCTCTAGTTCTGTGTGCAGACTTCTCACAACAGTGGCTGATCTTGTTGCACAGCACGGGATCTAGGGCACAGGCTTCAGTACTTGCAGAACTCAAGCTTAGTAGTTGTGGTGTACGGGCTTAGTTGCTCTGTGCCATGTGGGATCTTCCCAGACCAGGGATCAAACTCATGTTGCCTGCGCTGACAGACAGATTCTTAACTACTGAACCACCAGGGAAGTCCTGATAATTTTTCTTTAATGCATCTGAAATTGGCCATGAAATCTATCATCTTTGTCCAAAAATTCAATAAGTTAACTTCACTAAAGAATAATAAACTGCTACAAAGAAGATAATCTAGAACAAGGTAACATAGTTTAGTGGACAAATAACAACCTGGTAGACAGAAGTCCTAAGGTTTAGTTAGACCCAGTTCTGTGTCTTCCTACTTTTACGCCTTCTGGTAACTTATTTAAATTTTAGAGCTTCTATTTCCTACAGAATAGGAAAATAATATAACATTCCCCTTTGTATATGTATGCACAAATAAGACATCAAGGATAAAACACATTCAATCGTAACATTGCTTAAACCTCTAGGTGCCTCGATTTGTAAGGCTACACATTTGGGCAAAGGCAAGAGTTCATGATCAGAAGAAAGCAGTTTCAGTTTCAAGTTCTTCATAATTAGAAAGTCTCTGGAAAGTCACTTAGTGTCTGGCACTTCAGTTTTCTCCATATAAACATGCGAATGAAAATTCTACTCTAAACACATTTCTCCTCATATGCAGTATTCTTCAGAGGAGTTAATGAGAATGACTTTTGAAGAGCAATATACAAAAGTTAGTAACTCTGTAAGTAACCAATGAAAATAGTGCAAATTTAAGACTTTAACTTAAAGAATACCTGTCAGAGAAGGGATATCTATAGGTATCATATCCAGCAATAATGATCCATGCTTCTTAGGACATGTCTGTAACTTAAGTACTCTGTCATTAGGGAGGTGATGATTTGATATCATGATCAAAAAATGAAAATAAGAAAAATAATATAGTAGCTGGTAAGCATTTACCCTGAAATAACCTATATGTCAGGCCCCAGTCTCCACGAGAGATGAATTAATGGATGGAACATAGATATCAATACTTTTTACATGTTGCAGGTGTTATAATGGACAGACAATGTTAAGTACCATTGCCTTAGGGCCTGGGGCCAGTGAAACACTAGGAAAATATTCCAGACGTCTACTGAAAACTCACATTTGTATAAGAAATGACATCTTGAAAAAACAATTCAAACTGCATTATCCCATATTATTTCTACAACCACCTTAGAAATTATTATCCCTCATCTCTTTATCTTTCAAATACAGAAATTGACTTGAAACTCAATAATACTGTTGTAACTACCATTTCCCCCTGACACTTCATCAATCTGAGATCAGTTACTGGATGTTCACATTCAGTCAGTATTTAGGACTTGCAGAAATGATAGAAGCATTTCATTTCTGAAACAAAATATATCTCTGATATTAACTCTACTGCTTATTATCTACAGGATTGAGATTCTCAAATGTGAACCTTCTTCAGCCTCATCTGGAGACAGTGTGATACGCAGATCACTGGGCCCCATCCCAGAGTTCCTGACTTGGTAGGTCTGGGGTGAGGCCTGAGAATCTGCATCTCTAATGTCTTCATGTAATGCCAATGATGCTGGTCCAGGAACTGCACTTTAAGACCCACTGTGCTAGGCTACTTCAGACCGTGAACGTGACAGCAGCTCCAGATCTTGCCCCCTTGTTGGCTCATCTTTGAAATACTCAGGGTCTTGTCTTCCTCCCAAAACAAACATCAGGATGAGGGAATATTCATCAGGAAAGACATCAGGATCGCTCAGCTGGCCCAGATTCTCAAAACTAGCTTCACCAAGCAGTGCAAGAAGCAGCCTTTCATGCAATTCTTCTCTTACATCACACAGGTCCCCCAAGGAGAATGGCTGCAGAAAATCACTCTACAGTGACTGAGTTCATTCTTGGAGGTTTAACAAGTCAACCAGAGCTCCAGCTCCCCCTCTTCTTCCTCTTCCTTGGGATCTATTCCATCACCATGGTAGGGAACCTGGGCATGATAACCCTGATTTGTCTGAACGCTCAGCTTCACACCCCCATGTACTATTTCCTCAGCAACCTGTCCTTTGTGGATCTCTGCTACTCCTCTGTCACTACCCCTAAGATGCTGGTGAACTTTGTGTCAGAGAAGAACACCATCTCCTATGCAGGGTGCATGTCACAGCTCTACTTCTTCCTGGTGTTTGTCATTGCTGAGTGTTACATGCTGACAGTGATGGCCTATGACCGCTATGTTGCCATCTGCAGGCCTTTGCTTTACAACATCATCATGTCTCATGGAGTCTGCTCCCTGCTGGTGGCTGGTGTCTATATCATGGGACTCATTGGCTCAACCATAGAGACTGGCCTCATGTTGAAACTGCCCTATTGTGGACACCTCATCAGTCATTACTTCTGTGACATCCTCCCCCTCATGAAACTTTCCTGTTCCAGCACCTATGACGTTGAGATGACAGTCTTCTTTTTGGCTGGATTCAACATCATAGTCACCAGCTTAACAGTCCTAATTTCCTATGCCTTCATCCTGTCCAGTATCCTCCACATCAGCACCACAGGGGGAAGGGCCAAAGCCTTCAGCACCTGCAGCTCCCACTTTACAGCTGTGGGGATTTTCTATGGAACAACTGCCTTCATGTACTTGAAACCCTCCAGCGCCAGCTCCCTGGCCCAGGAGAATGTGGCCTCCATGTTCTACACCACAGTGATCCCCATGCTGAACCCCCTGATCTACAGCTTGAGGAATAAGGCGGTAAAGGCTGCCATGCAGAAAACTCTGAAGGAAAAATTGTTTTGATACAAATGTTATTATTCTTTCTCAATTTTAAAAATAGCTTGACTTATCTGGCACATGTCCCAGAGGGCAGAGAGGGTTTTGGCCACGGGGTATGTGAAATCTTAGCTCCCAACCAGGGGCTGAATGCACACCCGCTGCCTTGGAAGGTGACTTCTTAACCACTGGAGTGCCAGTCACATCTTTATTTCGAGACTTCAGGCTCTTTGGTCTGTGGATTGAGACTGTTTGACCAGTATCATGTGTGACAGGGAGGACCTTACACAAGTGGCCAAGGGCTTAGAGCAGAGCCCAACAGGAGAGGCAGAGTCTGATCTTGAGGAAATGGCTTCCTGTGGAGCCGGGCTCAGTCTGCAGCCCTGCTCTAGGAGTGACCATCAGCGTTCCCTCGTGTTCCCTGTCCTCATCCTTGTGAGCCCACCATACATGTCACTGGTGTCACAATGACGAATCTCAAGTTTCCCATCAGCAGCCTGTCCCAACCCCAGGGTCTGCTCTTCTGGTCCCTGCCCCCTCCCACATCCACCTTGTCTGCCCTTCCTTTCTATGGACCCTCAATTTCCTCCTTGATTGGTCCTCTAAGTCGTTCTGGTGGAGCTGGCAAGGGGTGGCCTCATGTCAGTCTTGGGACCCCTGCTCTTGCCTGTCTCCATGCCCAGCCTGTCCATCCAGCCTGCTGTGCTGGTTGTCGTCACGGAGGTGACCTATCATGGGATAGCATAGGAGCCCCACCTCCAGGGACTGACGCTTAGGTCAGAGGGCTGACCGGATGCACTGCACTCTGTATAATTTGGAGCAGGAGAGATGGGGTAATTGGATGGGCTGCTCTTATTTGTTCATGAACTTGACAGTTTGGCCAAGGGCCAAACTCAGTCTACCCTGAGTGCACAGCACCTCTAGAGGTCACTGTGAAATAATGCCACACTGCTGGGACCCTGCCCCAACAGGAGCCTCAGTCAGCAGGCTGGATGGGACAGGAGGGGTCCTCTTGTCCACTGTGTCTTGTGTTTGGCTCATATCAGAGTAGCCTAGGAGGCTTAACTTTTCCTCCCAATCTTATTTTGAATAATTTCAAGCCTTCAGAAAAGTTGAAAGTGCATCGATAGCCCTCTCCCTCGATAATGTGTCTCGTTTGTGTTCTTCTTTTCTTGAACTACTTAAAATTAACTCATTGTCTAAAAAAGAGTAAGTTGTAGACACAGCACTTCAGTTTTGTTGTTGTTTTTTATTTTTAAATTGAAGTATAGTTGATTTTTAATGTTGTGTTAATTTCTGCTGTATGGCAGTGATTCAGTTATACATATATGTACATCCTTTTTAAATATCCTTTTCCATTATGGTTTATCATAGGATATTACATATACCTCTCTGTGCTATATAATAGGACCTTTATTCGCTCTGTATATAAAAGCTTACATCTGCTAAGTCTAACTTCCCACTCCATCCCTCCCCCAGAATCCTCTACCTGGGCAAAGACGAGTCTGTACTCGGTCCATGAGTCTGTCTCTGTTTCCTAGGTTCATGTGTATCATGCAATCTACAGACTCAATGTGATCCTTAGCAAATTACCACTGGCATTTTTCACAGAACTAGAACAAAAAAATTCACAATTCATATGGAAACACAAACGGCCCTGAATAGGCAAATCAGTCTTGAGAAAGAAGAATAGAGCTGGAGGAATCAATCTTCCTGACTTCAGATTATACTACAAAGCTACAGTCATCAAGACAGTATGATACTGGCACAAAAACAGAATTGTAGATCAATAGAACAAGACAAAAAGCCCAGAAATAAAGCCATGCACGCACCTATGGGTACCTTATTTTTGACAAAGGAGGCAAGAATATACAATGGGGCAGAGACAGCCTCTTCAATAAGTGGTGCTGGGAAAACTGGACAGCTACATGTAAAAGTATGAAATTAGAACACTTCCTAATACCATACACAAAGATAAACTCAAAATGAATTAAAGACCTAAATAAGACCAGAAAGTATAAAACTCCTAGAGGAAAACATAAGCAGAACACTCTATGACATAAATCAAAGCAAGATCCTCTAGAACCCACCTCCTCAGTTCAGTTCAGTTCAGTTCAGTTCAGTTGCTCAGTAGTGTCCAACTCTTTGCAACCCCATGAATTGCAGCACGCCAGGCCACCCTGTCCATCACCAGCTCCCGGAGTTTACCCAAACTCATGTCCATCGGGAGAAGGCAATGGCACCCCACTCCAGTACTCTTGCCTGGAAAATCCCATGGACAGAGGAGCCTGGGAGGCTGCAGTCCATGGGGTCGCTAAGAGTCGGACACAACTGAGTGACTTCACTTTGACTTTTCACTTTCCTGCATTGGAGAAGGAAATGGCAACCCACTCCAGTGTTCTTGCCTGGAGAATCCCAGGGATGGGGGAGCCTGCTGTCTATGGGGTCACACAGAGTCGGATACGACTGAAGTGACTTAGCAGCAGCAGCAGCAGCAGCAGCAGCAGCAGTAGAAGCAGCATGTCCATTGAGTTGGTGATATCATCCAGCCATCTCATCCTCTGTCATCCCCTTCTCCTCCTGCCCCCAATCCCTCCCAGCATTAGGATATTTTCCAGTGAGTCAACTCTTCGCATGAGGTGGCCAAAGTATTGGAGTTTCAGCTTCAGCATCAGTCCTTCCAATGAAGACCCAGGACTGATCTCCTTTAGGATGGACTGGTTGGATCTCCTTGCAGTCCAAGGGACTCTCAAGAGTCTTCTCCAACACCACAGCTCAAAAGCATCAATTCTTCAGTGCTCAGCTTTCTTCACAGTCCAACTCTCACATCCATACATGACCACTGGAAAAACCATAGCCCTAACTAGATGGACCTTTGTTGGCAAATAATGTCTCTGCTTTTGAATATGCTATCTAAGTTGGTCATAACTTTCCTTCCAAGGAATAAGCATCTTTTAATTTCATGGCTTCAATCACCATCTGCAGTGATTTTGGAGCCCAAAAAAATAAAGTCTGACACTGTTTCCCCATCCAATTGCCATGAAGTGATGGGACCAGATGCCATGATCTTAGTTTTCTGAATGTTGAGCTTTAAGCCAACTTTTTCACTCTCCTCTTTCATTTTAATGCAAATAAGAACAAAAGTAAACAAGTGGGGCCTGATTAAACTTAAAAGCTTTTGCACAGCAAAGGAAACTATAAGCAAGCTGAAAATACAACCCTCAGAATGGGGGAAAATAATAGCAAATGAAACAACTGACAAAGGATTAATTTCCAAAATATACAAGTAGTTCATACAACTCAATAACAGAAAAACAAATAACCTAATCAAAATGTGGGGGGAAAACCTAAACAGACATTTCTCCAAAGAAGACATACAGATAGCTAACAAACACATGAAAGGATGCTCGACACTGCCCATTATTAGAGAAGTGCTAATGAAAACTACAATGAGATATCAGCTCACACCAGTCAGAATGGCCATCATCAAAAAGTCTACAATCAATGCTGGAGAGGGTGTGGAGAAAAGGGAATGCTCTTGCATTGTTGGTGGGAATGTAAATTGATAAGCTTATGGAAGACAGTATGGAGATTCCTTTAAAAACCAGGAATAATATCATCATATGACCCAACAATCCCACTCTTAGGCATATACCCTGAGAAAACCAAAATTGAAAAATACATATGAATCCCCTTGTTCATTGCAGGACTGTTTACAATAGCTAGAATATAGAAGCAATCTAGATGTCCATCAACAGATGAATGGATAAAGAAGTTGTTGTACATATACACAATGGAATATTACTCAACCATAAAAAGGAATGCATTTGAGTCCATTTTGATGAGATGGATGAACCTAAAACCTATTATACAGACTGAAGTAAGTCAGAAAGAGAGAGATAAATATCTTATTCTAAAGCATATATATGGAATCTACAAAAATGGTACTGAAAAATTCATTTACAGGGCAGCAGTGGAGAAACAGACATAGAGAACAGACTTATGGACATGGGGCGGGGGGAGGAGAGGTGAGATGTATGGAAAGAGTAACATGGAAACTTACATTACCATACATAAAATAGATAGCCAACAGGAATTTGCTGTATGTCTCAGGATATTTAAGCAGGGGCTCTATAAAAATCTAGAGGGGTGGGAAAGGAGTGAGATGGGAGGGAGGTTCAAAAGGGAGGGGATATATGTATACCTATGGCTGATTCATATTGAGGTTTGACTGAAAACAACAAAATTCCATAAGGCAATTATCCTTCAATAAAACATAAATAAATCAAAAAATAATAATAACTGGTTATCAATCCCAGAGGGAAGCCCTCAGAATTCTTGCCACCTGGGATGGAATACAGTCCCTTCTCTGCATGGCTGGGTGACTTCTCCTGCCTCCTTCCTTCCTCCTTCCTGCCCTCTCTCTTCTCTCATTTCTATTTAAAACCAGCTGATTTTATCTTCCTTTTCCTTGTTTCAGAAGCCTTTTCTCTATCCTGAGTCCTTTAGTAAACTCTAACTAAATTGTAATTTAATATACTTTTTTTTAAGTTTCACAGACTCACAGAGAAAAAAGAGTGATTACTTGGGGTGGTGGGGGAGAAGAGAGCCAGGGGATTGAGCACACAACTACTATGCATAAAATAAATAAGCATGACAATTATTATATAGTTACTTTAAATGGAGTCATCTATAAAAATGCTGTCCATGTGAAACAAATATAATTTTGTAAATCAAATATACTTCAATAAATAAATTAAACCTTATCAGTGAATTTGAGTCATTCAGTGTCTAATTTTCTTCTATGCAGAAAATATTTCTCAACCCACTTCCTAGTTTTTTGCACTTGAGAGTACACAAGACAGAGAGAGGTGGATCTGACAGTCATCAAGAAGTGATTCTCAGAGTCTTTGTCATCTCGACTTCCTCCTCTCCTCTTTTCCACTCCTCCCTACTTATTCCTACCCAAGGACTTCTACCTGATCCTTTTATGTGAATTTCTTAGTCACAGTAATAATAATGCCAGCCACTACCATGTTTTGGGGCACTCACTCTGAGCCACACAACACATAAAGTCTTTACATGCCTTCTTTTAATTACTATTCGCAACAGTTAGGTACCATGTCTTATGCCTCCTTCACTGGCAGGCAGGTCCTTTACCACGAGCGCCACCTGGGAAGGCCTCACTGGTGTATACTTATCTTCAGACTAATAATATTGTACACAATATGTACATCATTTCTATGTTGATTATACTACAATAAAATGGGTCTCTTTAAAAAAAAAAAAGACTGCATCTAAACACTCAAAATCAATCAATAATCGCAGAATGTGAGATCATATATATGCTTTTGCAAATAAAAGAAATGTGGCTAAGTCACAAGTCCAAAGTGTGCAATCTCCGCTTTATCCCTAAACTCATGCAAACACTGACTCATTTTCTATAGCAATTGATTAGTTTTCCCTGATCACAGTACACAACAGTGTCTGATATGTTTTGCCCAGCACAATGCTTTCAAGGTCTTTCACATTGTTGTGTATATCAATCATATATTTCTTTTGTATTAGTAGTAACCCATTGCTTGCATAGATGCACAAATTGTTTCCCACCTGTTGAAGGACAGTTGGTTGTTTCCAGTTTGAGTTACTGTGAATAAAGGATATATAAGCATTCATGTACAGAACTCTTTGTGAACCTATGTTTTCATTTACCTTAGATAAATATCTAAGAATTCTTTGGTCATAGGCAAGTTTAAAAGAAACTACCAAACAATCCTACAAAGAAGTTTGTAATTTTACTTTCCATTATCACTGTATAAGAAGTTCACTTGCTCTCCATTCTCAACAAAATGATGTTGTCACATTTTCAAGTGTTAACATCTCCAGTGGGTACCTAGTGAAAGTGTTAGTCCCCCAGTCGGGTCTGGCTGTTTGCAACCCATGTGGTATAGCCAGGCTTCTCTACCCATGGGATTCTCCAGGCAAGAAAATGTTAAGCTATATAAGGAAAATGATTGCAATGGACTGAAACACACATAAAATATGGTTAAATTAGGAAGAATATAAAGATACTAAAGAAAAAAACTAGCTTTCTTTGTTAGATAATAAGAAACTAAACTATTATTTTGAAAATTAGAAAATGAAGGTGAGGTAAACGTTTCTATATGAACTGTGGTGATGGATACACAATCTGTGCATGTGATAAAATTGTTTCGAGGTTAATTTACTTACACACAAATGAGTATAAATAAAAATGGGGAAATCTGAAGAAGACTAATCGACATGTGGGGGCTTCCCCAGTGGCTCAGAAGGAAAAGAATCTTCCTGCAATGTGGAAGATGAAGGCTCAATCCCTGGGTGTGGAAGATCCCCTGGAGAAGGGAATGGCTAACCACATCAGTATTCTTGCTTGGCAATTCCAAGGACATCCTGGGTGTGATATTATATTATAATTTTGCAAATTGTTCCCATTGGGGAAACTGCTCAAGGGTACACAGGATCTCTCTCTATTATTTCTTGTACCCCTATGTGAATCTACAATTAACTCAAAAGAAAAAGTTTAATTTAAAAATCTTCATGAGCAGCATTTTCACAGATAATATTTTATTGAATGTAGTCTTGAAAAGGACACATTCTTCTCAGCATATTTTCCTTATGAATGAGAATATACAAATGAAGAATTCTTATAAATCTACCTTCTTATGCCCTCAACCTCCTGCCATTCTACACAGTCAATCTAGAGGTCCAACATCAAGGTGACAAATTCAGCCCTCCTTATGAATTAACGTTCCTTTAGGGAAATTACACACTTTTATTAAAATAGTCAACTCTACTTCTTTAATGCTTTCAAATAAGCCTTTTAATCATAGTTGATTATGCTTGATCGTGAACAACTGATGGTGAGTAACAACCATAATGACAGTGACTGACAATGGTATTGATAATAATAACCACGGGGGTTTTGGGGCTGGTGGTGCTGCTTGTAATGAGGATAATATGGATGGTGATGGACTCATTGATGGTAAATTACTTGAAAGGAGGCATTAGACTATAGTTTCTCCAACAGCAAGTTGACTTCCCCAATAAAAGGAAAATTAACACACTTGGGACACAAGAACATAATTCACAGCCCAAGTGTAAATCAAAACTCTAATTGTCCTTTGTGAAGGGCCCCAGTCTCTGAAGTGATTGCCTCCCAGAAGTTCTGCTCATATACATATAAACACACCCACACATCTCCCTACCTCATGCACCCTTTTTCACGGTGGCAATGGCCCCTTTGAATAAATTTAGGGCTAGATGTGAATCTATTTGGTCCTCTCATCTCCTAATATTGATTTCCTAACTGTCAAAATCGAAGCATTTCCAAATGCTTCCAGGAGACTGTGTACAGCTGTACATTGGTAGAGGTATTTAATCACAATTTAAACAATTCTATGAGAAAAATATTTCTTTCATCACCTCTTGTGTCGGATGCACAGTCTATGTCTATTTCCAACCCTGTGTTTACCTTCATCTCCGGGTGGTTTTTCTTTCTGTGCTGTGTTCTCGTGGGCAGCAATCCTGAGCCTCTGATTGTCTGGTAGAACTGGAGGTAGGAATTGTAGTGACTGATATCAAATATGGGGTCATGTTCTTCTATTTTATATTATTAGATGATTGTGAGAATCAATAAATAAGTCAGTGCTGTCTAGGATTTTCTCATCTGCACCTCACAAAGTAAATACTGTTCAGTCTATAGGGCCCTGTAATTTCTGGCAATGGTGTATTCTAGGTGGATTTTCTATGTTTCTAAAGTTTTAAGAGGTGGAATTTGAGTAGAAGGGAATTTGTAAGATATTTTTAATCTATTGTTGCTCCCTGCAAGAATTTTTTTTCTTTTTCACAATTAACAGAAATAATACTCAAAAAAATTTAGTTAACTCTGATAGCAATTATTATAAAGTTAGCAATTTAACCATCAGTAATTTAACATGTAGAGTTTATAGTATAATTCAGATTTTCTTGTCTTCATACTATTAATATAATCAAGGATTTTTACACCTAGAAAAAGAAATATAGTTAGTGCTAAAGTTACTATTATTATAGGAACAAGACAATGCATTATAAAATTATAAAGTGATATATTAAAAAAGGTTACAAAAATTATTTAAAATACTTGTATGCTTATACACATATAGATATGTACGTGAAACTGAAATGACATGCTCAGTCATGTTGGACTCTTCGGGATCCTGTGGACTGAAGCCCACCAGGCTCCTCTGTCCATGGGATTCTCCAGGCAAGAATGTTGGAGTCAGTTGCCATGCCCATCTCCAGGGGATCTTCCCAACCCAGGGATGAAACCCTGGGTCTCCGGCATTGCAAGCAGATACTTTCACATCTGAGTCACTAGGGAAGCCTAGATACATATTTTTTTGATGTTCAGTGTCCAAGTTGTGTCTGACTCTTTGTGATCCCATGGACTTCAGCGTGCCAAGCCTCCCTGTCCCTCATCATCTCCCAGAGTTTGCTCAAATTCATGTCCATTGAATCAGTGATGTATATATGCACTGAAGCATTGGAAAAAACCTAAAAAATCATGATGACTATTTCTTGTCTCCAAGGAGCTGGAAGGTTATTTTACTTTTGCTTATTTGTATTCCTGATTTTCTGCAGTACACATATTAGCTTGGTAATTTTTCTTTTTTATTTCGTAAATTAATTAATTAGGGTTTTTTTCTGCACAGGGTCTTTGGAGTTGCACAAAGGCTTCCTCTAGTTGCAGCAAGTGAGGGCTACTCTCTAGTTGCTGTGCACAGGCTTCTCTTGACAGCGGCTTATCTTATTGCAAAGCATGGGATCTAGGGCACAGGCCTCAGTACTTGCAGAACTCATGCTTAAGTAGTTGTAGCGCACAAGCTTAGTTGCTCTGTGGCATGTGGGATCTTCCCAGATCAGGGATCAAACTCGTGTCTCCTGTGCTGACAGACAGATTCTGAACCACTGGACCACCAGGGAAGTCCTGATAATTTTTCTTTAATGCATCTGAAATTTCCCATGAAATCTATCATCCTTGTCCAACAATTCAATAAGTTAACTTCACTAAATAATAATAAACTGCTACAAAAAAAGATAACCTAGAATAAGGTAACATAGTTTAGTGGAAAAATAACAAACTGGTAGACAGAAGTCCTAAGGTTTAATTAGACCAAGTTCCCTGTCTTCCTAGTTTTACATCTTTTGGTAACTTATTTAAATTTTAGAGCTTCTATTTCCTAGAGAAGAGGAAAATAATACAGCATTCCCCTTTGTATATGTATGCACAATGTAAGACATCAAGGATAAAACACATTCAACCGTAACATTACTTAAACCTCTAGGCGTCTCGATTTGTAAGGCTACACACTTGGGCGAAGGGAAGAGTTCATGATCAGAAGAAAGCAGTTTCAGTTTCAAGTTCTTCATAATTAGGAAGTCTCTGGAAAGTCACTTAGTGTCTGGCACTTCAGTTTTCTCCATATAAACATGCGAATGAAAATTCTACTCTAAACACATTTCTCCTCATAAGCAAAACTTTTCAGAGGAGTTAATGAGAATGACTTTTGAAGAGCAATATACAAAAGTTAGTAACTCTGTAAGTAACCAATGAAAATAGTGCAAATTTAAGACTTTAACTTTAAGAATACCTGTCAGAGAAGGGATGTCTATAGGTATCATATCCAGCAATAATGATCCATGCTTCTTAGGACATGTCTGTAACTTAAGTACTTTGTCATTAGCGAGATGATGGTTTGATATCATGATCAAAATGAAAATAAGAACAATAATAAAAAGTAGCTGGTGAGCATTTACTCTGGAATATCCTATACGTCAGGGTCCAGGCTTCACCAGAGATTAATTAATTAGAATCTCTCTGGGTGGAACATAGATATCAACACTTTTTAAATGTTGCAGGTGATTATAATGGACAGCCAATGCTGAGAACCATTGCCTTAGGGCCTGAGGCCAGTGAAAAACTAGGAAAACTTTCCAGACATCTACTGACAACTCATATTTGTAAAGGAAATGATATCTTGAAAAAAAAAATTCTAACTGCATTATCCCATATTATTTTTACGACCAGCTTAGAAACGGGTATCACTCGTTTCTTCATCTTTCAGACACAGAAATTGACTTGAAACTCAATAATACTGTTGTAACTAACATATCCCCCTGACACTTCATCAGTCTGAGATAGGTTACTGGATGTTCACATTCAGTCAATATTTAGGACTTGCATAAATAATAGAAGAATTTCATTTCTGAAAGAAAATATGTCTCTGATATTAACTCTACTGCTTATTACCTACAGGATTGAGATTCTCAAACGTGAACCTTCTTCAGCCTCATCTGGAGAGAGTGCAATACACAGGTCACTGGGCCCCATCCCAGAGTTCCTGATTTGGTAGACCTGGGGTGAGGCCTGAGAATCTTCATCTCTAATGTCTTCAAGTGATGCCAATGATGCTGGTCCAGGAATGCACTGTTTGATTTGTTTTGAATTCCAGACATGGAGTTCAGAGAACAGAGAGAATAGTGTAGTCTGGAGTGCTTAGAAAGAATCCATGGAGGACCTACAGACTTTTGAAAAAGAAGTGGATTTTGTTGGTCTTATAGGAATCATAGAGTAATTTTTCTTAAACTGGGAGGATTATTAAGATGATCTGGTTCAATCATTCTGTTTATAGATAGGGAAACCGAGCCCAGAGAGGCAAAGGACATGTCCAAAGGTACACAGCTAGTGTATGCCAAAAATGTCTGGAATTCAGATATTTTTATTGTTAGGTCAATTCTTTATCCTCTATACAGTGATTTTTGCGTGTGTGGAATAGAAATTAGGATGGAAATTCGGCCTGATTGAATCAACAGTTTTGTATGAGAGATCCATGGGATATATGAGCTGAATAAGGTGAAGACCAGATCCAGGAGGATCTTGAACATTATCTTGAAGATTTTAAATGCAGAACAACAGGAAGGCATACGAAATGATTCAAGTCTTGTTCTGTCTTTTCTCACCAAGGTAGGTGATATGGGTATGTAGGTATGGAGAAGAGATTGGAATTGAGGAACGAAGTGGAGCTTGAGGAGTCTGGAAGACCTTGTAACAGTCCAGGTGTTAGTGCAGTTAGGGGCCTAACTGCATTTCAGTTTGCATTTAGAAATTTGTAGGGGCTTTTGAAGATGACATGTAATTCTTTGGTAAGATGTGTGTACCCAGAATTCATAGAGAGAGCTTGGGAGTAAAAAGCCTGGAGAACTAGCCTTTTACCTTAACTCTGTATATAGTTGTAAATGATGTTTTAGTATCTAAGTGATGATTCCTCTTATGGAAGCCAAGCCTGGAAAGTAGAAGTAGAAAATAACACTATGGCTCAGAGGTTAAAGCATCTGCCTGCAATGCAGGAGACCTGGGTTTGATCCCTGGGTCGGGAAGATCCCCTGGAGAAGGAAATGGCAGCCAACTCCCGTATTCTTGCCTGGAGAAGCTCATGGATGGAGGAGACTGGTGGGCTACAGTCCACGGGGTCGCAAAGAGTCGGACACGACTGAGCGACTTAACTCACTCACTCAGTGTGAAAATAGTGATAGAGGAAGGGTAAAGGGCAGAAGGAGCAGATGGACAGTGAATGAAACCAGCTTCCAAGGGAGAGCCTGGACATCTCTGTCGGAGGAGCTATGTTAAAGCTAGGGAGTCAGGCCACCTGGGACCGCAGCCTCACACTGTCGTTTTAGGATTCAAGAGGCCAATGGAAGTAAGATCTGCCTGCTGGACCGACAAATGCTTTGGGTGGATGGATTGTGCTCAAGCCCAGGCCCATACATGTATCCACATAGATTTTCAACCAGGGCTGATGAGAATAGATTGATACAATCCTTACCAGGCCAGTGAATTGGCACAGATACTTTAAAATATTTTTCCATCCTCAGGAATCTTTTTCCATCTCTAAGGAAAAACTTTAAAAGTCAGCAAGAAAGTGAGAACACAGATCTTCAAATAATATCTCATACTGGATCTGAGAGTTTGGGTTGCAGAAAAAAATCTGGTCCTAGAGTATTCAACAAATACTGAGCAGGACCTGTTAAACACCAGATGCTATGCTAAGTGTTGGACTTTAATCTTTTGATCATATTGCATCAAATGTTGTTAATACAGAATATTAACATTTGGTTCTATTTTGCATTAAGTTCTTTAAGCTCCATGAGGATTCTCCAGGCAAGAATAGCGGAGTGGGTTGCCAGACCCACTGTGCTAGGCTATTTGAGAACCATGAAAGTGGCAGCAGCTCCAGATCTTGCCCCCTTTTTGGTTCATCTTTGAAATACTCAGGGTCTTGTCTTCCTCACAAAACAAACTGCAGAATGAGGGAATATTCAACAGGAAAGACACCAGGATCGCTCAGCTGGCCTAGATTCTCAAAACTAGCTTCACCAAGCAGTGCAAGAAGCAGCCATTCATGCAATTCTTCTCTCACATCACACAGGTCCCCCAAGGAGAATGGCTGCAGAAAATCACTCTACAGTGACTGAGTTCATTCTTGGAGGTTTAACAAGTCAACCAGAGCTCCAGCTCCCCCTCTTCTTCCTCTTCCTTGGGATCTATTCCATCACCATGGTAGGGAACCTGGGCATGATAACCCTGATTTGTCTGAACGCTCAGCTTCACACCCCCATGTACTATTTCCTCAGCAACCTGTCCTTTGTGGATCTCTGCTACTCCTCTGTCACTACCCCTAAGATGCTGGTGAACTTTGTGTCAGAGAAGAACACCATCTCCTACGCAGGGTGCATGGCCCAGCTCTACTTCTTCATTGTGTTTGTTGTTGCTGAGTGTTACATGCTGACAGTGATGGCCTGTGACCGCTATGTTGCCATCTGCAGGCCTTTGCTTTACAGCATCATCATGTCTCATGGAGTCTGCTCCCTGCTGGTGGCTGGGGTCTATATCATGGGACTCATTGGCTCAACCATAGAGACTGGCCTCATGTTGAAACTGCCCTATTGTGGACACCTCATCAGTCATTACTTCTGTGATATCGTCCCCCTGATGAAACTTTCCTGTTCTAGCACCTATGACATTGAGATGACAGTCTTCTTTTTGGCTGGATTCAACATCGTAGTTACTAGCTTAACAGTCCTAATTTCCTATGCCTTCATCCTATCCAGTATCCTCCACATCAGCACCACCGAGGGACGGTCCAAAGCCTTCAGCACCTGCAGCTCCCACTTTGCAGCCGTGGGGATTTTCTATGGAACGACTGCCTTCATGTACTTGAAACCCTCCACGGCCAGCTCCCTGGCCCAGGAGAATGTGGCCTCCATGTTCTACACCACAGTGATCCCCATGCTGAACCCCTTGATCTACAGCTTGAGGAATAAGGAGGTAAAGGCTGCCATGCACAAAACTCTGAAGGGAAAATTGCTTTGATGCAAATGTCATCATTCTTGCTTAAATTTAAAAATAAGTTGTTATAGACTTTTGGACTCTGTGGGAGAAGGCGAGTGTAGGAAGATTTGAGAGAATAGCATTGAAGCATGTATTTTACCATATGTGAAATAGATTGCCAGTCCAGGTTCAATGCATGAGACAGGGTGCTCAGGGCTGGTGCAATGGGATGGCCCTGAGGGATGGGATGGGGAGGGAGGTGGGATGGGACTTCAGGATGGGAAACACATGTACATCCATGGCTGATTCATGTCAATGTATGGTAAAAAACCACTACAATATTGTAAAATAATTAGCCTCCAATTAAAACAAATAAATTAATTTAAAATTAAAAAAAAGAAAAAAAATAAGCTGTTATAAATCCCAGAGGGAACTCTTCTGAATGATCGCCACTAGGGATGGGATACTGCCCCTTCTCTGAATGTCTGGGTGACTTCTCCTGCCTCCTTCCCTCTTCCTTCCTTCCCTCTCTCTACTCTCAGATCTATTTAAAACCAGATGATTTTAATGTCATTTCTCTCATTTAGGAAGCTTTTCCTCTGTCCTGAGTCCTGTGGTAGAACTCTACTCTCTTCATTATAATTTAACATCAATTTTAAACTTTCACAGATTCACAGATAAAGAGACTAAACAGTGGCTACTGGGGGGAGGGACACTAGGGGAATGGGATTAAGAAACACTACTATGTATAATGGCAACCCACTCCAGTGTTCTTGCCTGGAGAATTCCAGGGACGGTGGAGCCTGGTAGGCTGCCATCTATGGGGTTGCACAGAGTCGGACACGACTATAGCGACTTAGCAGCAGCAGCAGCAGCACTATGTATAAAATAAATAAGCAGCAAGGATGTATTTTACAGCACAGGGAAATAAAGACATCAGTTTATAGTAACTTTAAATGCCGGTTCAGTTGCTAAGTCAGGTATGACTCTTTGTGACCCCATGGACTGTAGCCTGCCAGTCCTCTATCCATGTGATTTCTCAGGCAAGAATACTGAAGTGGGTTGCCATTGGAGTCACCTATAAAAATGCCATACATCTGGAAAAAATATAATATTGTCAATCAATAAAAAATACACATCAATAAAAATTAAACTTTCAGCAGTGAGTTTGAGAGTCATTCACTGTTTAATTATCTTCTATATAGAAGGCATTTCTCAACTTAGTTGCTACTTTTTTGCACTTGGGAGTACACAAGGCAGAGAGAGGTGGATCTGAGAGTGCCCAAGAAGTGATGCCCAGAGCTTTCTCATCCAGACTTCCTCCTCTCCTCTCTTTGACTCCTCCCTACTTATTCCTCCCCAAGAACTTCTACCTGTCCCTCTATGTGACTTTCTTAGTCTCAAGAATAATAATGCCGGCCACTAACATGTTTTTGGACTCTTATTCTTAGCCACACAACTCTCCTAAATGCTTTATATGCCATATTTCAATTATACTTCCCAACAGTTCGGTATCATTGTTTCCCCATTTACTGTGGAATTTAGTGTGGTAACTAGCCCAAGGTCACACAGCTGGTAAGCAAAGACACCGGGATTCAAGTCCAAGTCTAAGAGGCTCTGGAGCCCACACTTCTGGCTATCAATCATCCCCTTTGCTTTAGGCTGGTGCTCCCTCTGAACAGTGTATTAATCCTGCCCTAATTGTGCTCTTCTAATTTCAAATGCCTCCTAAAACCTATTCCTCAGATCCTTACCTTTCCTCATCTGCCCTAATCTCCACAGTTATAGGCAACTTATTCAGTATAACTAAGGAAAGGTGACACTAGAGTGACCAGCTCACCAGCTTTGCCTGGCACTTCACCTCTTTTAGCACTGGAAACCCCCACCCTGGGGGCCTCAGTGTTGGTGGAAAATGTCTTACAATAATTTTACATCCCCAAAATTATTTCCAAAGCTACATGAAGCTAATGACATCATTATTGTTTAAATATTTAATATGCAACATGGTTAGCATTTATTGTTTAAACACTCACTGTTATAGCAGAGGCAGGCACAGACACTCACACACACACACCTTCTTTGCTGTCTGTTAAGGTGCCCTATGTCATCGATACAAGGAGCAGCCCAACACCCATTTTATAAAATTTATGATTTTGTTTTCAAATTATTAACTGCTTAAGGTGTATCTTTACTTTCATGACAGATAATTGGCCATACCTTTGCTTTAATCTCAGTCTTCACTGAGACATGTCCTGTCAGGTTTATGCTGCTGCTGCTGCTGCTAAGTCGCTTCAGTCATGTCTGACTCTGTGCGACCCCATAGTACAGCCGCCCACCAGGCTCCCCCATCCCTGGGATTCTCCAGGCAAGAATACTGGAATGGGTTGCCATTTCCTCCTCCAATGCGTGAAAGTAAAGTCGTGCAGTCGAGTCCGACTCATAGCGACCCCATGGACTGCAGCCCACCAGGCTTCTCCATCTATGGGACTTTCCAGGCAAGAGTACTAGAGTAGGGTGCCATTGCCTTCTCCATTCAGGTTTATGACGTGCTGATAACTTATTGCTCTGAGTCATGAATGATAATGGAGGTGATCACAGAGGATGGGGGAGGGACCCAAGCAGAGAAAACAGCATGAAAAAGACATGGAGGTGCAGAAAAACCCAAGTATACTTAGGGAAAGGTAGGTGAGATTATAGGGCTTCCTGGTGGCTCAGCAGTGAAGAATCCACCTGCCAATTCAGAAAACCTGGGTTCGATCCCTGGGTTGGGAGGATCCCCTGAAGAAGGAAAGGCAACCCACTCCAGGGTTCTTGCCTGGAGAATCCCATGGATAGAGGGGCCTGGTGGGCTACAGTGCATGGGTCACAAAGAGTCAGACGCGACAGAGCGGCTAAACAACCCAACAGGTGAGATTATGTCTAAATCACTGAGTCTCCTGAAGAGTGTGACAGGGGAGCTTTGGGGGAGAGTGGTGTGACTGTTCATCTTATGTGTCAACTTGGTCATATCGTGTTAGATGGAAGTTGGAGTTGCTATTATCTTTATCTTTATACAGACATCAGTATGATTAAGGGAGATGTGTATGGGTGCCTAGTTGACAAAGGGCAGACCATGATGGTTAGTTTTATATGTCAGCTTGGTACGGCTATGGGTCCAGCTGTTTGATCAAACACTAGTTTAGATCCTGCTGTGAAAATATTTTGTAGGCGTGATTAACATCATGACCAGTTGACTTCAAGTAAAGTCGATTAACCTCCCTAACGTGAGAAGGTGTCATTCCAACAGTTGAAGGCAAAGAAGTTTCTCGGAGAGGAAAGAATTTTGCCCCGAGACTGTAACATAGAATCCTGCCTGAGTTTTCAGCTTGCCTGCCTGATGGGATTGAAATTCAAAACTAATATCAACTGTCAGGGTTTTCCTGGAGGCTCAGTGGTAAAGAATCTGCCAGCCAAAGCAATAGACACGGGTTCGATCCCTGATCCAGGAAGATCCCACGTGCCATGGAGCAGCTAAGCCCGTGTGCCACAACTATTGGCCCTGTGCTCTAGAGCCCGGGAACCTCCACTGCCGAGCCCACGCGCCACAACTACTGAAGCTGGCACACCCTAGAGTCCATGCTCCACAAGAGAAGCCACCGCAATGAGAAACCTGCATGCCACAACTAGAGAGTAGGCCCTGCTTTCCACAACTAGAGAACAGCCCACTCAGCAAACAAGACCCAGCACAGCCAAAAATAAATAAAATAAAATTTTTTAAAACATCAACTCTTCCTGAAATTTCCAAGGTGCCAGTATGCCTGACAAATTTTGGACCGGCCAGGCCCCACAATTATGTAAGCCAATTCCTTAAAACAAATCTCTCTACAGGTACATATATGGGGGAGGTGGGGGAAGCTGTGTCCCTGCCAGTCTTAATCCTAGCTCTCCTGGGTCCTGTCCTTCCCTGCCCTGTGCTGCTGGGACTGGAAGGTACACCTGACCTGGACAGATGAGGGTTTACTGCCCAGGCTCTGTGGAGAAGAGCAAGCCTGTGTGTTTGGTGAGGCAGGGAGGGTGAGGAGCCACAGGTGAATGAGGCACAGGAACTAGGAAACTGAAGGCAGGGGGGAACACGTTCTCCTGCCTCCTGGGGCTCCTTCCCTACATGACAGGGCCGCAGTCAGATTTAGTTCCCCGGGAGGAGGCTAGTAAGAGGCAAGATTGGAGTCCAGGTCAAAGAAATGGAGGGCTTGCCCAGAAAACTAAGACAATCTCCTTCAAAGTCCCATAAAAACAGCAGCACTCAAACTGCATGGTTTAACCTATAGTTCCAAGAGAGCTCTGAATGCTGAGGAAGGGGAGAACGAAAAGAGTGAAGAAGAGAAAGAGAATGTGATCAGGACTGAGTTGAGTCTGCAGGTACTGGAACTTTGGACAAGTCCTCATCAAAGATGCTGCCTTGGTGGGACTTCTCTGGTGGGCTGGTGGCCGAGACGCCACGCTCCCAATGCAGGGTTCGTTTCCTGGTCGGGGAACTAGATCCCACATGCCTCAGTTAAGAGTTCACAGCCAAATAAATAAAATTTAAAAAAAAAAAAAAAGATGATGCCTTGAGATTTCCCTGGCCATCCAGTGGTTAAGACTCTGTCCTTCCAACACAAGGGGTTCAGGTTCGATCCCTGGTCAGGGAACTAAGATTCCCACATGCAGCTGGTGTAGCCTAGTAAATAAATAAAAAATAAGTAATGCTTAATAAACAAGAAGAAAAAAAGATGATGCCTAAGGTGATAAAGTGAGTGAAAACATGAGATAATGGTGCCAAGATTGGGCACTGTGACGCTCACACCAGTGACAGGAAACCCCGCTGCTGTGTTCAGGTGCTAATCTAGGAGAGCCAGAGGAAGCGAGCTGCACCACACACTCGTGAGGGCCGTTGCTCTTGTGATCACAAAACTTGTTCAGCCCCTGTCTCCCAGTCAAGTCATGGCTCTAGAAAACACAGCAACCTAGGAAGCAAGCATGAGCCAGAAGGAATCCTTAGAGAACAGAATTTCAATAGTGAACACAGGGATCCAAACCCAGGGATCACCACCAACAACAAAATGAATAAAAGACCTCAGCCCTATTATAATTTGGGGTGAAGTGAAAGATGAAGAAAGCTATGAAAGAGAAAGTGAAAATAAGAGAAAAGAAGAAGACCATGGGAAGTTGAGAGTCTCAGCAGTTAGACTGGTGAAGCCCTGGCTTCCCTAAGACCAGGAGGAAGTGAACGGTTGCATTTCTGTTCTGTGTGTGAAGTCAGCCCGGACTAGCAATCACAGTGGAGCCTTGTCTCATGGGTAGTGAGCTCTAGGTTTAGAAAAGAACTGCATTAGAGGTAGACAGGCTTCCCTGGTGACTTAGACAGTAAAGAATCCACCTGCAATGCAGGAGACCCAGGTTTGATCCCTGGGTCGGGAAAATCCCCTGGAGAAGGAAATGGCAACCCACTCCAGTATTCTTCCCTGGAGAATCCCCAGGGACAGAGGAGCCTGGCAGGCTAGAGACATGGGGACGCAAAAAGTCAGATAGACTGAGCGACTCACACATTAGAGGTAGAACCAGTTCCTTACCTCCAGGATGAGAATTTCTTTCTGTATCAAGAGAATGGCTATTCTTCGTGCAGATGTCAACTAAAAAATTAGTCACAGCCTGAAAGTAGTTATTTTATTTGGTGGGAATGTTTAGGACTCTGAGCGCGGCAGACAGCATCTCAGTAGGCCTGAGAAAACTGTTTCAAGGGGGCAGGAGACGGAGTCAGGCTATATACAAGTTTGCAATGGAGGGGAATAGGTAAGTCTGAACATCAAAGATTATTGTTATGTAAGGAAACCTAGATATAAAGTAAGGAATGTAGCACTCTTCTTTGTATGGGAAGATGCAAGCCTCTGCGCCAGCTGAATTCATTCCTTTCATATGCACTTCAGCTATCTGGGGACAAATCCTGTTTTTTTGATTCCTCATATCCCACTGCCCCCGTCCCCGCCGCCAGCTCTTCAGCAATCACCACTGGGGCATGGCAGCATCTCCTGGATTGCAGGCCTTGTGTTCCCTTTGGGGAGCCCTCGTTCACATTTGGAAGCTTGAAATCACTGATGACTGTGGCATCCTTGTTCATTGATATGGCCGGAGATATTCCATTCCACACAGAGGAAGAGGAGTAAGTGTCTATCTCTTCTTGCCCCTTCCACACTTAAGTGTACCCTTCCCCTGTAAATTCACCCCCATAAGTGTGCAGCGTCTATAGGTCCTCAAGCCCCAGCCCCCACCCCTGCCCCCGCCCCTACCCAAGGCTCATCGTTAGTCCAGGATGGGCTGCTCCAGGCTGTGCACCAGAATTCGATCCACACAGCAGCTCAGAGAAAGTCCAAAGACTGAGCCCCTGAAAGAGACCTAGAGATATTCTGGTCTCTCCTCCTCTAACGCAGATCAAACAAGGGGAGGGGACAAAGCCAGACCAAAATACTAATCCAAAACATCCCAGTGCACAGCTCTCGGTTAGAAAGGACTTGAAGAGACATGAGATACAGCCATTCCCCCGCTGGTGTCATCAGAGAGAGTCCTATAGTCCCTTCTATCCTGCTCCTGTAAGGGAAAACACTCAGATTAGGGAGAGGAACAGTCTCGAATCTAGATCCTTCCATTCTCTGTTACGATAGGAGAAGAAAAGCCTGGTCCCTTTCTTTCTACGGGCTTCCCTGTGGCTCAGACAGTGAAGAATCTGCCTGCAATGAGGGAGACCCGGCTTCAATTCCTGGGTCGGGAGGATCCCCTGGAGAAGGAATGGCAACCCACTCCAGTACTCTTGCCTGGAAAATCCATGGATGGAGGAACCTGGTAGGCTACAGTCCATGGCATTTCAAAGACTCGGACACGACTGAGTGACTTCACTTTCACTTTGCTTTTACATTATCCTGGCAGGAATTCTGAGCTAAAGACCATGATTAAGGCTATGCCTGAGGCTCCTCACCAAATGACAGAGAGAAACATCATGTGCTCATGTCATTGTGGCCATAAGATGCTATTTTTTAAAGAGCTTTACTTTACATGTAATTATATCAGAGGTCTAAGTAATAATCAAGAGGTGGTTCCCTCAAACACTCTCCCAGAGTTACTATAGAAAACCTGAAATCACGTCCTTCAAATTCTCATGTGAACTTTCATATTTCAGCCACTACCACTCACAACTTCACTTCCACCCTGGCACTGCTTACCCCAGAACAGTGGAGGGAGGAGCCTACTCTGTCCCCCTCCCCGATTTGGCCATGGAGCCCAGGGTTGATGCAGGTGGGAATCTCTGCAGTAGATCCCTACAGAGATGACCAAAATTCATGCACACATTTTGTGAAACTGGAAATCAGGCAGAGCTTTAACAGTCTCTACATGACAAACTCTAGTGCTTGCTTTTATTTTACTTTTGAAAATAAATATACATATATATTACATATAAATATTTGATACTATGTACACGTATTTAGTTGTTCAGTTGTGTCCCACTCTGCAATGCCATGAACTGCAGCCTGCCCAGCTCCTCTGCCCATGGGATTCTCAAGGCAAGAATACTGGTATGGGTACCTCCCTTCCCCAGGGGATCTTCCTGACCTGGGGATCAAAACTGCATCACAGGCAGATTCTTTACCATCTGAGCCACCAGGAAAGCCCTGAATGTGTATATTTATATACTCTCCCAATTAAATAAATCATATATATATACTTACATATATACATTATATATAATGTATTTCCATTTTTAAAAGTAGAAAGCAGCATCTAAAAATCAGCAAAGGGGACTTTCCTGACAATCCAGTGATGAAGACTCCACGCTACCACTGCAGGGGCACAGGTTCGATCCTAGCTCAGAGAACTAATGTCCCACATGCTGCTCAGCACAGAAAAAAAATTATCACCTATTTTGAAAAAAAAAAGAAAAAAATTTTTGCTTTTTAAATCAGCAAAGGCCTAAACGTCTTCAGTGTCAGTTCAGCAGATGACTCCCACTGCCACCTAGTGGCGACATGCCTAAAATTCAAGGACAGGAATCAAAAGTCCTCAGGATTCATCTTCTAGCCCAGGAAACACCTGGTCTTTACGCAGCAAGTTCCAAAACACAAAGAAAACCCAGATTTTGATTTACAAGTACACCTGTACAGGAATTGCAGTGGATATGAGGAGAGATGGTATAACATTTAGAAATGAACATCAGCCTTTAAAGGTACATAGGAAGTCTTAAGTATGCCTCAGTATTCTTACATTTTTTACAATTAAAGGAAAACAGAGAGAAAGAGCATAGGGGGCACATTTTTAGGGTAATGAACGTAACCCTTATGTTTGTACACTGAAGAAAAAAATTAGTAGAGGAAACTATATTGAAGGTATAAGGAAGAAAATGGAACTTGGATTCGAAATACTTGAAAGGATGAGAAGGACTGGAATCAAGAGCTTTTGACCGTATTCAGTATCACTCATTATTGTAATGGAGAAGGCAATGGCAACCCAGTCCAGTACTCTTGCCTGGAAAATACTATGGACAGAGGAGCTTGGTAGGCTGCAGTCCATGGGGTCGCTAAGAGTTGGACACGACTGAGCAACCTCACTTTCACTTTTCACTTTCATGCATTGGAGAAGGAAATGGCAACCCACTCCAGGGTTCTTGCCTGGAGAATCCCAGGGACGGGGGAGTCTAGTGGGCTGCCATCTATGGGGTCACACAAGTCGGACATGACTAAAGCGGCTTAGCAGCAGCAGCAGCATTACTGTAAATACTAAATGAAGCAGGAATTGATAGACAATTCTTTTATTTTTAATTTTTATTGGAGCATAGTTGCTTTACAATGTTGTGTTAGTTTCTACTGTAGACCAAAGTGAATCAGTTATGTGTAAACATATATCACCGCTTTTCTGGACTTCCTTCTCATTTAGGTCAGAACAGAGCACTGAGCAGAGTTCCCTGTGCTATACAGGAGGTTCTCATTAGCTAACTATTTTATATATAGTATCACTAGTGTGTCTATGTCAATCCCCAACTCCCAGTTCATCCCACCCCACCCATTTCCCTCTTTGATATCCATATATTTGTTCTCTACATTGATAGACAATTCTATAGATGAATTGGGGCCATTCTTAATTTTAAAATATCCATTGTTGTAATGAGCTGAATTGTGTCCCTTCAAAATTTATATGTTGAAGCCCTAACCCTCAGTATCTCAGAATGTGAGAGTGTTTGGAGATAAGATCCTTAAAGAGGTAGGGAAGGTGGAAGGTGTAGTTGCTCAGTCGTGTCCGACTCTTGCGACCCCGTGGACTGTAGCCTACCAGGCTTCTCCGTCCATGGGATTCTCCAGGCAAGAATACTGGAGTGGATTACCATTTCCTTCTCCAGGGGATCTCCCCGACCCAGGGATTGAACCCAGGTCTCCCGCATTTGAGGCAGACACTTTAACCTCTGAGCCACCAGGGTTTTAAGTAGTATCTCAGAATAAGATAGTGTTTGGAGATAAGGCCCTTAAAAATGTATTTAAGTTACAATGAGGCCACTAGTGAAAGAAAGTGAACTGTTAGTAGCTCAGTCGTGTGGGACTCTTGGCCACCCATGGACTATAGCCTGCTAGGTTCCTCTCTCCATGAAATTTTCCAGGCAAGAGTACTGGAGTGAGTTGCCAGGGAATCTTCCAGACCCAGGAATTGAACCTGTGTCTCCTGTTTTGCAGGCAGGTTCTTTACTGTCTGAACCACCTGGGAGGCCACTAGGGTGGGCCCTAATCCAACCAGACTATGTCCTTAGAAAAGGAAGGCATTCAGACACAATGAGAGACACCAGGGGTGTGTGCACAAGGAGAGAAAGACGTGTGATGACACAGGGGAAAGGCGGCCGTCTGCAAACCAGGCAGGGTGTGTGTCCTCAGGAGAAACCAAACATACTGATACCTGGATCTTGAACTTTGGCTTCCAACACTGTGATAAAATAAATCTTTGTTGTTTAAGCCACCCATTCTATTATATTTTGTTATGGCAGCCCTAACAAAGTAATATAGATGCATTCCTATTTTGAGTTTTTTTATTTTTTTTTTAATTTTTATTTTTACTTTATTTTACTTTACAATACTGTATTGGTTTTGCCATATATTGACATGAATCCACCACGGGTGTACATGCGTTCCCAAACATGAGCCCCCCTCCCACCTCCCTCCCCATAACATCTCTCTGGGTCATCACCGTGCACCAGCCCCAAGCATGCTGTATCCTGCGTCGGACATAGACTGGCGATTCGATTCTTACATGATAGTATACATGTTACAATGCCATTTTCCCAAATCATGTGGGTGTGCTAGGTGTCTTAGTTCTGGCCTACAGGATCCTTAATTGCAGCATATGGGATCTAGTTCCCTGACCAGGGATCAAACCCAGGCTCACCATATTGGGAGCACAGTCTTAGCCACTGGACCACTGGGGAAGTCTTAATGCATTCCTGTTAAAACCTGAGCCAAGAACAGGATGCCCACCACCTCTTCTGCTGCTGCTGCTGCTAAGTCGCTTCAGTCATGTCTGACTCTGTGTGAACCCATGGACGGCAGCCCACCAGGCTACCCCGTCCCTGGGATTCTCCAGGCAAGAACACTGGAGTGGGTTGACATTTCCTTCTCCAATGCATGAAAGTGAAAAGTGAAAGTGAAGTCGTTCAGTCCTGCCCGACTCTTAGCGACCTCATGGACTGCAGCCTACCAGGTTCTTCCATCCCTGGGATTTTCTGGACAAGAGTATTGGCGTGGGGTGCCATTGCCTTCTCCGACCACCTCTTCTATTACTTAATATTGTGTAGAAGGAACAAGAGAATGCCAGTAACGAAAAGAAAGGATTTAGAGGCAGAAGAATCAGAATGGAAGTGGTAAAACTACCGCTATGTGCAGATGATATTATTATACATCCAGAAATATCAAAAGAATCAATGAAAATATACTAAAAATAACACCAGTAAAACTGCAGGAATAAAATTAGAAATCAGTATACTTCATATACAAACAATAACCTGTTAGAACATATATAATAAATCTCTTTTCAATAGAAAAGTAAAATAAATTCCTAAGCAAAAATCTAACAAGAATTTTGACAAAACCTGTATGACTAAAGATATAAACACACCTAACAAACACAAAGAAATATAGAAAGACATTTCAAGCCCTTGGATTGGAATACTCAACCAAATATATCAGTTCTAACTTTGTTTATAACAGGATTTCAATAAAAATAGCATCAGGCTTTTTTCAAGAGAAATCCACACTGATTATAAAGTTTATGTGAAAGAATAAACAAGCAAGAATAGCCTGAAAACTGAACACGCACATTGTTTGGAAGCTAACCGTAGCAGGTATGGAAACATTACAAAGTTTCTATAATTAAAACAGGTTGGTGTTAACACATGAGTAGAATGGTAGGATGTTGAAATAGAATACAAAACTCATACATAGACTGGAGAACAATAGAAATGGAATATATGGTGAAAGTAGCATCTCAAATCAGCAGAGAAAAAAATGGAGTCCCATTTTCTTAAATAGTAATGTTACAACTGTATACAACCACATGAAAAGTAATGAAATTAGATTCCTTTTTCACACCATAAGCAGTATAAATTTCTGATGTATCCAAATATATATTTCTATCACAGATAAAAAGCTAATGTCTTAAAAATAAAGAGCTTCTATAAATTGAGAATCCAGAGACCTACAACCCAAGAGAAATTGGGCAAAAGATATGAAGAGATTTCCAAGAAAATAGAAATATTAATGGTTTTTAAACATATGAAAAGATGCTCAACTTTTCTCATGTAATAATTGCAGATTAAAATTACAGAACAGATACTTCAAGAAAAACTGGGGTTGAGACTTTCTTTTCCAACCCTGATGGAGCAACAGGGTTCAGATTTTCCTTATGCTTTAAACAACTACAAAAATAGCATATATGAAACAGTTGTTTTCAGACAGTGACAAAAGGCAGCAGAAGAATCTAATTCTGGCAAAAAGAAAACCAAATGTGATCCTTCTGACTTTCTTCCTAGAGGCAATTTCAAAACAAGGGTGCCAGGAAAGAGAAGCAAACCAAGCTTGATGGTCTCTCTAACTGAGGAGAGAGATGCTGGAGTTCAGGGAGCCCAAAGCAGCTAGAATCTGTGGGGCCAAATATGGGAGCAGAGGGAACTGTGCAAACAAGAATTTCACAAACCTGCGTAGAGGTCTAATTGAGACTTGGACTTGATATCATATCTGAGTACAGTAAGTCCCCTACATTCTGAGAGTATGTTCCTAAGACCAATTCATCCATAAATCCACCAAAGTTAGCCCAAATACCCAACTGACACAATCAGCCACATAGTACTGTACTATAATAGGTTTACAATACTTTTCACACAAATAATACATCAAAAACAAAAACAAAAAGAAAATATTTTTAATCTTACAGTACAATTCCTTGACAAGTTTAATAGTATATACCAGCTACATCACTCCTGCTTCTATGCTTGCTTTGGAAATCCTGGGCTTGAAATAAAGATACTGCGCTATTTAACTCTACATAGCACTGTACAGAGTAAGTCCACAAAAGCACAACCACTAGTGGAGGATGCAAGCATGTGACAATGTAAGTCAGACACGTGAACTAACTTAGGTGATTGGACATGCGAGCACACGTTCACATCTTTGAAAGTTCACAGCTTGAAGGTTCATAAGTAGGGGATTTAATGTACAGTTAAATTCCATGAGGCCAGGTTAAAAAAAAAAAAGAACAAAAAAAGCATCTTGGACAAAACCAACTACCAAAGAGCAATAAGCAGAACTCCCAGAGCTCACACAGCCAGGCATCATCCAAATTCTTACTAACAAGAGAGAAGAGAGATCAATAAATCCAGGGGACATGCCCTGGGCTGTTCTAGATGGACCCTAGGGAAGCTCAAAAATAAATTTCAAAGGGTCAAATTGACTCTAAAGATAAGTAAAACCTGCCAGAAAAAAGCCCAGCACACTTTAAAGGAATAGAGTAAAATCCAACATCCAACAACATGAAACCTATAATGACCCCATCCGGTCAAAAAGCACTTGATATGGAAGAAGTGGAGAAATGTGGCCTGTGACCAGCAGGAAACAGCCAAGAAATAACAGAGGTGATGCAATCGGCAGATAGAAACTTTAAATTAGCTATTATAAATATACTCAATATGCTCAATAATTTAAATGTCCCTTTTTTAGTGTGCTTTTTTAAGCACGCTAAAAGAAATGAAAGCTATTTAAAGTGAAACATCTAATACTTAAAAATATATAATATTTGAAAAGAAAAAAATCACTTCATTGTATTAACATCAGATTCAACGCTGCAGAAGAAAATGTCAGTGCCCTTGAAGACATAGCAATAGAATCTAAACTGAAACACAGGGAAAAGACTGATATGAAAATGAATAGAGCCTCAGTAACCTGTGGAACAATATCAAGCAGTTTAACGTACGTGAAAGTTGAGTCCTAGCAAGAGAAAGGGGGGAAAGAAGAATATTTAAATATATAATGGCCAATAAAAAGAAAGAGGGAAAGCAAAAAAAAAAAATACTAAATTAAAAATATTTTAAGCCGATATATATATAAAATGGCCAGAATTTTTCCAAGTTAGATGAAAACTATATACCCACATTTCCAAGGAGCCCAATGAATCTACAAGCAGAATAAACAAATATAAAACTGCACAAAGCTGCATCATAGTCAAATTGATGACTATCAGACACAAAGAGAACATTTTAAAAGCAACCAGAGGAAAAACAGCACGTTACATACGGGGAACAAAATAAGAATGACTAGACTACTCATCAGAAGTGCAAAAGACATAAGGAAGAAAAATAATGGAATGGCATCTTTAAAGTACAGAGAGAAATGTCAGTCTTGAATTCTATATTCAGTGGTAACATCTTCCAGAATTGAAGGTGAAATAAATAAGTTATATAAACAAAAGCCTGGAGAATCTGCTGCCAGTTGATTGTGCTACGGAAACATGAAGGGAAGTTCTCCAGGCAAAAGGAAAAAAGATGGAAGACAGGGGAGCCCCTAACATTGTAAAAATTAACCTTGGAGATGTAATGTAAATATAAACTTGGAGAGCACCTAAACCTGTAAACCTGTGTGGATAAATATGAAAGATACTTTTCTCAGTTCTTAACATGATCATAAATAAAGGAAGGAAAGATGATAGAAAAGGAGGAGCATGGGCTGCAAATGTAGGCAGAGTGATGAGGTAGGCCTCATTGTGGAGATAATACTTGTGCAAAGACTTGGAAGACACACGGCTGAAGTTGTCCTCGGTTATATTTGCTACTCAAATGTCCATTTGAGTAAACGTGCCTCTGTAAAGCATCCCCCCTCGGCAATATATTTCTACCACGCACTTCAGTAACCATAACTAAACCCAAAGCAAAGAAAAACTTAGATACACTGAGAGTTTAAAGGAAGAGATTTCGTATGATTTAAGAAATCGTAAGTCGTTTCATGAAGGTACCTATGTATACCTAATTCTGTTCGCCAAACACCCAGTCTTGGCACCTCTAAATTCCATACACTCTACAACTGACTTCAGGAAGGGATACGATAAAGCCATTGCTTCAAGGACTAATAAAGCTGGTATGTGATCACCTGTACTCCACATTCCTCATTTCAGGTCACTGTTATCTGAATGAGGACAGGCTTTTCAGCCAGAGCAATAAATCTCAATATGGGAAAAATTCAAACCTCGGACAGCAGGCAGGTTAGATATATAAGAGTTAAGTGCTAGACTCCCCTTGGAGAAGTTATTAAATCATACTACAGAGGCCAAAACCCATCGTCCTCAAGGCCTGTTTATGTTTATGAGGGTATGAACACACTTATCAATGAGTGCTCACATTTCTCTGTGGCCAATATTCAACCAAGACTCAGAAGTAATGATGACTTTTTATAGATTTTTCACTTAGAATTTTGCTGCATCCTTCAGGATTATTAATAAATCCCAATCCTTGTCCTCAATCCCACTGCACAAAGTTTACGTTAGAGAAAAGTGGCGCTTGCTTCAGCAACACATATGCTTCAAATGGAGGAAAAACAATTCATTATCACAAACTTCAAATAAGCCCCAGAAGGCAGACTGTCCCTGGGACTCAAGAGCAAATAAGACCTCAGGGGTTCATTAAAGTTGACTTTTCTCTAAAATCCTCTGAGGGCTCTTGCCTGAATGATGCAACATCAGGGAAAGTTCCTCTGAGCTGAAGTTACTTCAGAAATCGTTGCCATGGAAGCATCGTTTCAAATGCATTTCGAAGCTATTAGAGCAGCCCCTTTGTGTGTGTTTGTGCTTTTGCTTTTTCTGTTCTATTTTTACTTTATTTGAGGTAGAATTTGAGGTAAAATCTCAGCTCTTTTCAACCCCATGGGTTGTAGCCCGCCAGGCTCCACTGTCCATGGAATTCTCCAGGCAAGAATACTGGAGTGGGTTGCCATTCTCTTCTCCAGGGGATCTTCCCTACCCAGGGGTTGAACCCGTGTCTCCTGAAATATGGGAGGATTCTTTACCGTCTGAACCACCAAGGAAGTCCCTTATTTTTACTGTTTTTGAGGTAAAATTCACAAAACATAAAATGTACCATTTTAAGGTGTATATATGGTGGTTTCGGAGAAGGCACCCCACTCCAGTACTCTTGCCTGGAATATCCCATGGACGGAGGAGCCTGGTGGGCTGTAGTCCATGGGGTCGCTAAGAGTCTGACACGACTGAGCGACTTCAGTTTCACTTTTCACTTTCACGCATTGGAGAAGGAAATGGCAACCCACTCCAGTGTTCTTGCCTGGAGAATTCTAGGGACAGGGGAGCCTGGTGGGATGCCGTCTCTGGGGTCGCACAGAGTCGGACACGACTGAAGCGACTTAGCAGCAGCATATGGTGGTTTGGGATACATTCACATTAATGTGCAACCATCAGCACTAATTTCAGAATATCCCATTGGCTCAAAAAGAAACCCCATCACTTCCTATTCCCTCTGCCTCCTGGTCCCTGGCAACCAGTAACCTGCTTTCCATCTCTGCTGACTTACCCCTTCCGGTCACTTCATATACACAGAATCATACAACATGCAGCCTTTCATGTTTGTTTCTTTCACTCAGCTTAATGTTGTCAAGGTCTGTCCATGTTGCAACATATATAACCACAGCATTTTGGGGAGCTGAATAATATTCTGTTGCATAGATATAGCACATTTTAACTATTTATCCATACAACAGTTGGTGGACATTTGGGTTGCTTCCATTTGGAGGGTTATTGTAAATAATGCTGTCTGCAGGTCGGCCAGAGGCGAGAGCTACGGTTCTTCTCAGGTCATTTCTGAGCATGTGCCCAGCCTTAGTGATGTGTGTGGTCTTCTAGATTCCCAGGAACATGTGGGCTCTTTTCAAAGCCCTTATTTTCAAAAACAGATCACTCTCTAGCCATTCTGCCCAATATTCTTGGTTAATGTTGTGTTCGCCCCTGCTGTTATCCCTTGCCCCAGGTGACAGTTACTAACACGTGCATGTGTGCTGAGTCGCTCAGTTGTGTCTGACGCTTTGTGACCCCATGGGCTGTACTCCTCTGTCCAGGAATTTTTCAGGCAAGGATACTGAGTGGGTTGCCATTTCCGCCTCCAGGAGATCTTCCTGACCCAGGGATTGAACACAAGTCTCTTGCGTCTCCTGAATTGGTAGATGGATCCTTTACCACTCTGTCACCTGGATACATTTGCCTTTAAACATTCTCCACACAGGGCCTCTTCTCCCTGTAGTCCCATCAGCCAGTGGGGAGAAGGAGGTGACCAGGTCAGACAAAATATGGGCAAGCCCTTTTATTATCTTTCAGAGAGGCACCAGGCAGGTCAAAACAAATAACCTCAGTTCCTGGAGAATAAAGTCTGTCATGCTCCTTCTAGTACTGGTACTTACATTCCAAGAGTACAGCCTGCTGTCTCCAAGGCCCACACTGGATTGAGAGCAGGAGATGCAGTCAGGATAAGTCACAATGTCACAGAGCGCTCTTACCGAGAGTCAGCTTTTTTTTTTTTTTTTTTTTTTTGAGCCTGTGTTCCCCTGGTTGCTACAAGCTTTTGGTTAGTACCCAGAGTTCCAAGAAGGTCTATTTTGAACATTTTTGTCACTTTTGTTTGTTGCTTTTTGTCAATGAAAGGACTTTGGAAATTCCCTATTCTGCCATTTTGGCTGTTACGGTGCTCTAAACTCAACCCCTCTCAAAGCTGATGCATCCTACTTGAATTACAAATCATATGGCCCTGCTAAGTATTCAGAAAATAAACTCTGGAATTAGTCTGATCTCAGTACATACCCTGGCTCTGCCACTTCCCAGCTGGATGACAGCGGGAAATTTGTTTCACCTCTCACTGAACTTCAAATCCCCTATCTTGAAATATGGATAATAAACACAACTCAGAACTGTAGTTATGCATAAGTAGAGCCATTCTGGTACTAAAATTGAAGGTATAAAGTTTCCCATGCAATGCGGATTTCCCTGTCTTTACCACTGTAATCTGAAGCCTGAAGGAGCATGGTTGGGGCAGGTATTGTTAGTGGAGTGTGTGTGTGTCTTTGTGTGTGTGTGTTCAGTGGGAAGGGAATCATATAAAACCACGTATCTTAAAAGGCAACCCAATAAAGCAAGCTGTAAACAGTATATGTAATATGATCTCATTTCAGAAAAAAGAAAGGCATATGTATCCATACAAAAATATCAGGAAGGACAGACATTAAGTAATTAAGAATGCAGAGGAAATATGGTGTTTTTAATTTCTCATTTTTTCTCATCCACTTATATTTTCTCATTTGCTTCATGCACATATCTTGCTTTTGAAACCTTAAAAAATGCTTATGATATACAGCAATAATATCCCGTTTGTCCCCAGAAATTCAATGAACCTATTTAACTTGAAAAAACAAAGTCCTATATAAAAGTAAGTTATAGCAAAACAGTATGTTACAGAGAGGTCAGGATGGGCTGGTGTCAGAAGTCCTGGGTTCTAGGTCATGTCCAGGTCTGCCTTTAATAGCTGTGTGACCTTGAGTAACTTGGGTAAATTGGTAACCTTTTGTGTGTGTGTGTGTGTGTGTGTGTGTGTGTGTGCATTTATTTGTTTCTGGCTGCACTGGGTCTTTGTTGCTACTCACAGGCTCTTGCCAGTTGCAGCAAATGGGGGATAAACTTTTCAGTTGCAGTGCATGGGCCTCTCATTGCAGGGGCTTCTCTTGTTGCAGAGCACAGGCTCCAGAGTGTAGTCTCAGCAGTTGTGGAGCATGGGCTAGTTACCCCAGGGCATATAGGATCTTCCCAGACCAGGGATCGAATCCGGGTCCCCTGCATCAGCAGGTGAATTCTTAACCACTGGACCACAGGGAAGTCCTTGAGTAACTTCTTGAGGTTCTGTTTCCTAGAAGATGAAAACAACAATACACCATTCCTCTTTTTCACTATGCAATGCTGATAATAAGACATCAAGAGTAAAGCAAATGCCTGAGGGATGCAACTGTGAAGACTTAAAAGGCTACAAACTAGAGCGTGCTTGCGTGCTAAGCTGCTTCAGTCACGTCCGACTCTTTGTGACCCTATGGACTGTAACCCACAAGTCTCCTTTGTTCATAGGATTCTCCAGGCAAGAATACTGGAGTGGGTTGCCATGCCCTCCTCCAGGGAATCTTCCTGACCCAGGAATAGAACCCTCATCTCTTACACCTCCAGCGTTGGCAGGCAGGTTCTTTCCCACTAGCTCCACATGGGAAGCCCACAAACTAGAGCAGTGGTTCTCAAATATTAACATATATCAGAATCACCTAGAAAAACTATTTAGACTCGGACTGCCAGGCTCCCTCTCCAGAGTTTCCAATAGGTCTGGAGTGGGGCCCAACGATTTATAAATTCCCAGTCAATGCTGATGTTGCTGGTCTGAGGACCACCCGTTGAGAACCACTGAACTATAGACAAAAGAAAAGGACAGAATTTTCAAGGTCAAGTTCAAGCCACCTCTCTTAGTTCTGTGACTTTGAACAACTCTCTTCATCTATCTGCACATGAGTTTCCTCACCAATTAAAAAAAAAGCATATTATAATTCCTGCTAATAAATACCATCTGCCCCCAAGATTTTTATGAGGATTAAAAATTTAAACTTGTGAAAAGAATGCATAAACTCTACTGAATTATGCAAATAGCATTAATTATATAAGTTAGACAACTAAAGTAGCAAGAATTTAAATTATTTTTATTTTAGGAAATACATCTCAGACACAGAGATGTCTGTCAGTTTAGATTCCCAACAGTAAAGATCCATGCTTCTAGAAAGCTTCTGTGAAAATCTGAGTCCTTTGCCATTGCTGATGGAGATGAGTGCCTTGCTTAAGAGCCATGATAGAAACATGTAAATAATAATAATAATAACACATGAGTTTAAATGTACTGAAACACTATTTTTCAAGTGTGTCTGGGTGTGTGTGTGTCTGTGTGTCCACACATGCTCAGTCGTGTCTGGCTCTTTGCGGTCGCTTGGACAAAAGAACCTGACTGGCTCCAGTCCATAGGATTCTCCAGGCAAGAAAATTGGAATGGGTTGTCATTCCCTACTCCAGGGGATGTTCCTGACCCAGACACTGAACCGGCATCTCTTACCTCTCCTGCATTGACGGGCAGATTCTTTACCACTAGTACTACTTGATGAAAGTGAAAGAAGAGAGTGAAAAAGTTGGCTTAAAGTTCAACATTCAGAAAACAAAGATCATGGCATCTGGTCCCATCACTTCATGGCAAATAGATGGGGAAAAAGTGAAAACAGTGGCAGACTTAATTATTTGGGACTCCAAAATCACTGCAGATGGTGATTGCGGCCATGAAATTAAAAGACGCTTACTCCTTGGAAGGAAAATTATGACCAACCTAGATAGTATATTAAAAAGCAGAGACGTTACTTTGCCAACAAAGTCCGTCTAGTCAAGGCTATGGTTTTTCCAGTGGTCATGTATGGATGTGAGTATTGGACTGTGAAGAAAGCTGAGTGCTGAAGAATTGATGCTTTTGAACTGTGGTGTTGGTGAAGACTCTTGAGAGTCCCTTGGACTGCAAGGAGATCCAACCAGTCCATCCTAAAGGAGATCAGCCCTGGGTGTTCATCGGAAGGACTGATGCTGAAGCTGAAACTCCAATACTTTGGCCACCTCATGCGAAGAGTTGACTCACTGGAAAAGGCCCTGATGCTGGGAGGGATTGGGGGCAGGAGGAGAAGGGGACGACAGAGGATGAGATGGCTGGATGGCATCACTGACTCGATGGACGTGAGTCTGAGTGAACTCCGGGAGTTGGTGATGGACAGGGAGGCCTGGCATGCTGCGATTCATGGGGTCGCAAAGAGTCGGACACGACTGAGCGACTGAACTGAACTTAACACTACTTGAGAAGCCTGAATAATTCCCAATTTGTAACTAAAAATGTTTGGGCTTCAAATGGCCAAATAATTTTCCCAGGGTCACACAGCAAAGATTAAAATCAGGATTTTCTAACTAATATGCTTACAATGTTATTTATTGATTCATCTAATTGAGACATAATTCAGGGCCTAGAATAGTAGTTATAGTTTTTTCATCATTATTTGCTTGGGCAATTACTGCCAATTCAATTTGACTGGGATTTAGTTCTCTCATATTCCCCACCCTCAGTACCCTTCTCCTCTCCTCTCAGTATGGGTACATCACAATTTTCCTTTCTCAGCACTTAACTACATACTGTTTCCCTACTTGCTCCATTTTATTTTTTCCCAGAGTAGATATTACCCCCATGGTTTTCTATGTGTGCCTCTCCTTAATATTTCCACATACTCCAATTCCAGGGGGAGAATGTGGCATGAGAAGAGGAAGTCAAGGACAGACTTCTTGGGACCCCAATACCAAGGGCACAAAGCAGAGAGGGTTTTGGTTCCCCACGTGAATCATTTCTCTTTTGATCTGTGAGTGTCATATTCCATTTCTGGTTCCACCTACTTCTAACCTCATCTAACCTGAATTTTCCTGAGCTCCTCTGAGCACATCTTTTTTTCTTAGTTCCCTTATTTTATTCAGAATAAACTACATTCCAAGCCTAATTTGCTCAATTTTTTAAGCTACAAAACTTTTCTGAATCCCCGATTTTTCAAGCTACTCAGTTGCTATAATGTAATCTTTCTTTAGTAGAACAGTGCCTTCGGTCTAGAGTCGGAGATGCTGGCTTTTGAGCAATCAGGACTTAAGCCCAACCACCAATTTGTTGGATTCGACTTCATATGCAAAGTAAACCCAGTTATTGGCATAAATACACAAAGTACTATAGCCTACTTCATCTTTTATTTTCAGTACTTATACCCACAGGCATATATACAATATTTTCACAAATGCTCAGCTGTGACAACATGCATGTTTTTGTGGGTGTCTATAATCCCTTGTTCTTTATCCTTTTCCTTCTTCTTTGGCTACTTCAGGCCACACTATAATCAGGCCACATGCAGGCACCTAACACATTTTCTTTATGGTCTTCTCTGACATCTGTGCACATTAAAATTCAATTAGTCAAGCTCATTAACCCTGATAATACATGGCCTGGTGGTGTGCAGACTGTCCTTTTTGGGATGGTTTCTCAGGAAACACCATGTGATGTTCTCACCCCAGCTGCTGCCCTCCAACTTAGCTGGAAACTAACCCAGATTGCTCAGATGATAAAGAATCTGCCTGTAATGCTGGAGACCCAGGTTTGGAAAGATCCCCTGGAGAAGGGAATGGCCACCCACTCCAGTATTCTCACCTGGGAAATCCCATGGACAGAGGAGGCTGACAGGCTGTATTCTATGGGGTTGCAAAGAGCTGGACATGACTGAGGGGCTAACATTTTCACTTTCACTTTCACCCTCCCCAAAGTAGGAAGACACCTGCTGAGTTAAATCATAGAGCTTCAAGTCCAGGGGAAAACTAAGGTCAATTTCCAGATGCCTAATGACAATTCACACTTCTATAGCAACTGAGCATTTGAAAAAAATATTTCCATATGCATTATCCCGTTTTGTACTTAGAACACACCATGGGAGTTGATATTTTTATTTCTCATTTTATAGATAAGGACATGACTTGTCATTCAGTAAGTAATATAAAAACACCACACTGTACTCTGTGGATTTGGGATAATGTCAGCTTTACATTATCATGTTCTGGTGAATATTTTGGAATTGGCTATAGGAAAGGGGAGATTACATTTCTGAAGCAAAATGCATGTCCAAGAAATAAAACAGAAACTTTTATCTCTAAATATATGAGGAAGTTGTAAGCAGGAAAAACTCCAGGCCTTGCCCATTTCCTCTAACCATACTGGCCTCTGAAACACTGTCCACCGGGTCTGACTCCTAACAAACATTAGCAGTAGTGAGATGAAGAAAACACAGTGAAACAGTTGTGGGGAAGATGCTCATTCCTGGCCTTGGCACAGGCCTGCCTCCTAGAAGGGAATGGCTGCAGAAAATGGCTCTACAAAAACAGATTTCATTCTCAGGAAATCAACAAGGCAACCAGGGGCCGAGCTTCCTCTCTTCCAGGGAGCACCACAGTGGGGTGCCCAGTCTTGACTGCTCCAACTTTTCTTAATCCTCAGCTTCACACTCCCATTTACTACTCTCCTCTGAAATTCATCATCTGTGGATCTCTGCAGCTACTGTGTTATTCAGCTCAGTTCAGTCACTCAGTCGTGTCCGACTCTTTGCAACCCCATGGACTTCAGTATGCCAGGCCTCCCTGTCCTTCACCATCTCCCAGAGCTTGCTCAAACTCATGTCCATTGAGTCAGTGATGCCATCCAACCATCTCATCCTCTATTGTCCCTTCTCCTCCTGCCTTCAATCTTTCCCAGCATCAGGGTTTTTTCCAGTGAGTCAGTTCTTTGTCTCAGGTGGGCAAAGTATTGGGAGTTTTAGCTTCAGCATCAGTCTTTCCAATGAATATTCAGGACTGATTTCCTTTAGGATTGACTGGTTTGATCTCCTTGCAGTCCAAGGGACTCTCAAGAGCCTTCTCCAACACCACAGTTCAAAAGCATCAATTCTTCAGCACTCAGCTTTCTTTATAGTCCAACTCTCACATCCATACATGACTACTGGAAAAACCATAGCTTTGACTAGACGGACCTTGTCAGCAAAGTAATGTCTCTGCTTTTTAATATGCTGTCTAGTTTAGTCAAAGCTTTACTTTCAAGGAGCAAGCATCTTTTAATTTCATGGCAGCAGTCACCATCTGCAGTGATTTAGAGGCCCAAGAAAATTAAGTCTGTCACTGTTTCCGTTGTTTCCCCATCTATTTGCCATGAAGTGATGGGACTGGATGCCATGATCTTAGTTTTTTGAATATTGAGTTTTAAGCTGGTTTTTCACTGTCCTCTTTCACTTTCATCGAGAGGCCTTTTAGTTCTTCTTCTCTTTCTGCCATAAGGGTGGTGTCATTTGTGCTAATGGACGACAGAAGTAAAGACTGATGAGTAACTCACAAAGGACAATGTTAATACAAGGCACAATATCTATGGTTGAAACCAACCAATCGCATTACAAATACTGCAACTACCAGCAGGACCTGATAAGAATATGATGATACACTGGTCATGGGTCAGCATGTAACCCTTCAGTCAGTTTAGTCGTTCAGTCATGTCCGACTCTTTGCAACCCCATAAATCGCAGCACGCCAGACCTCCCTGTCCATCACCAACTCCTGGAATTCACTCAAACTCATGTCCACTGAGTCAGTGATGCCATCCAGCCATCACATCCTCTGTCATCCCTTTCTCCTCCTGCCCCCAATCCCTCCCAGCATCAGTGTCTTTTACAATGAGTCAACTCTTCGCATGAGGTGGCCAAAGTATTGGAATTTCAGCTTTAGCATCAGACCTTCCAATGAACACCCAGGACTGATCTCCTTTAGAATGGACTGGTTGGATCTCCTTGCAGTCCAAGGGACTCTCAAGAGTCTTCTCCAACACCACAGTTCAAAAGTATCAATTCTTTGGCACTCAGCTTTCTTCACAGTCCAATACTCACATCCATACATGACCACTGGAAAAACCATAGCCCTGACTAAATGGACCTTTGTTGGAAAGTAATGTCTCTGCTTTTTAATATGCTATGTAGATTGGTCATAACTTTCCTTCCAAGTAGTAAGCGTCTTTTAATTTCATGGCTGCAATCACCATCTGCAGTGATTTTGGAGCCCCCCAAAAATTAAGTCTGCCACTGTTTCCACTTTTTTCCCACATATTTGCCATGAAGTGATGGGACCATATGCCATGATTTTAGTTTTCTGAATAATGAGCTTTAAGCCAACTTTTTCACTCGCCTCTTTCTCCTTCATCAAGAGGCTCTTTAGTTCCTCTTCACTTTTTGCCATAAGGGTGGTGTCGTCTGCATATCTGAGGTGATTGATATTTCTCCCAGCAATCTTGATTCCAGCTTGTGCTTCCTCCAGCCTAGCGTTTCTCGTGATGTACTCTGCATATAAGTTAAATAAGCAAGGTGACAATATATAGCCTTGATGTACTCCCTTTCCTATTTGGAACCAGTCTGTTGTTCCATGTCCAGTTCTAACTGTTGCTTCCTGACCTGTATATAGGTTTCTCAAGAGGCAGGTCAGGTGGTCTGGTATTCCCATCTCTCTCAGAATTTTCCACATTTTATTGTGACCCACACAATCAAAGGCTTTGGCATAGTCAATAAAGCAGAAATAGATGTTTTTCTGGAACTCTCTTGCTTTTTCCATGATCCAGCGGATGTTGGCAATTTGATCTCTGGTTCCTCTGCCTTTTCTAAAACCAGCTTGAACATCAGGGAGTTCACGGTTCACGTATTGCTGAAGCCTGGCTTGGAGAATTTTGAGCATTACTTTACTAGCATGTGAGATGAGTGCAATTGTGCGGTAGTTTGAGCATTCTTTGACATTGCCTTTCTTTGGGATTGGAACGAAAACTGATCTTTTCCAGTCCTGTGGCCACTGCTGAGTTTTCCAAATTTGCTGGCATATTGAGTGCAGCACTTTCACAGCATCATCTTTCAGGATTTGAAATGTAACCCTTAAATGTAACACTTAGCCATGAACAATACAAGCAAGAAGTAGAGCTATGACAAGCCATCCTCAAAGGAGAGGATCTTCTTCTCTGACACAAAGTTAATCAGTACTTTAAGGGTCTTACCCTTAAAATAGCCCCAATACTTTGGCCACCTGATGCTGACCCATGACCAGTATATCATCATATTCTTATCAGGTCCTGCTTTATACCATCTTTATACCAACAGCTCTCAAACATTTAATCTCAGGATCCCCCTGCAGTCTTAAACAACATCAAGGAACAAAGAGCTTTTATATATGAGACAGACATCAACTTATATTTACCACATTAGAAATTAAAGCTGAAAATCTTTATTTATTTTAAAGTAAGAATAACAAATCTATTACAAGTTAACATAAATATTTTTGTGAAAAGTAACTATATATTCCAAAATAAAACAGAAATTTAGTAATAAGAGTGATACTACTCTGTACTTTTACATGTCTCTCTACTATCTAGCTTAATGTTAATTTAAAAATAGTTGGAATCTCATATTTGCCTCTGCGTTCAACCCATTGAATATCACATATCTTGTAGCCTCCAGAAAAGTTTACATTCATGAAAGAATGAGAGTTAAAGATCAGATAAAGCCAATATTGGTATGAATAGAGTTTTGACCTTGCAGACTCCCTAAAAGGGCTTCAAGGACTCTCAGGGGTTCCTAGATCACACTTTGAGAACATCCAACAGACTGACAAAAATATCAAGTTAGATGGTGCTAACAAAGCTATGGTTTTCCCAGTAGTCATGTACGGAAGTGAGAAGGCTGAGCACCCAAGAATTGATGCTTTTGAACTGTGATGTTGGAGAAGACTCTTGAGAGTCCCTTGGACTGCGAGGAGATCAAACCAGTCCATCCTAAAGGAAATCAGTCCTGAATATTCATTGGAAGGACTGATGCTGAAGCTGAAGCTCCAATACTTTGGCCACCTGATATAAAGAACTGACTCATTGGAAAAGACCCTGATGCTGGGAAAGATTGAAGGCAGGAGGAGATGGGGATGACAGAGGACCAGATGGTTGTATGGACATGAGTTTGAGCAAGCCCTGGGAGATGGTGAAGGACAGGGAAGCCTGGCGTGCTACAGTCCATGGGGTTGCGAAGAGTCAGACATGAGAGTGACTGAACTACAATGACAACTCTTGGTGAAAATGTGGGAATATAAGAAACTTTGCACACCACAGCCATTCTAGGAGCAATATGATACCACCCAAATGGAGCTAGGGCTTCCCTGATAGCTCAGTTGGTAAAGAATCTGCCTGCAATGCAGGAGATCCCAGTTCAATTCCTGGGTTGGGAAGATCCCCTGGAGAAGGGATAGGCTACCCACTCTAGTATTCTTGGGCTTCCCTGATAGCTCAGCTGGTAAAGAATCTGTCTGCAATGCAGGAGACTGGGTTTGATCCCTGGGTTTGGAAGATCCCCTGGAGAAGGGAAAGGCTACCCACTCCAGTATTCTGGCCTAGAGAATTCCATGGACTATATAGTCCATGGGACGACAAAGAGTTGGACACGACTGAGCAGTTTTCACTTTCTGCTAGAATAGGAGCAAATTGAGCTAAGTATATGCTGCCCCACAAGCTAGAAATTCTAATCCTTGATGTATATCCCATTTGAATTCTTTTGTGGAACCATAAGGGAAAATGTGCATGATGTGTGGTACAAGGAATACAGGCGAGAAAAATGCTCATCAACAGGCAATTAAGTAGATAAAATGAAATATTTTACAGCACTAGAAACAATTCATTATATCTGTGTATGTAGCAACATGGATGAACTTGAGAGGTACAGAGCTGAGTTTTAAAAAGTAAGAAACAGTAAAATATAAAACATAAAATCACTTTAGTGTATTAAAATTATCATGGATAGATTTTGAAGTACAGTATGTCATAGCAGGCAAATGCTTCTGCAGCAACAAATACAAAAGGCTGTGTTGATTACAAAAAGTATGTTTTGTGGAAATCGGGAAGCTGTGGAAGGAATGAAGACAGGATGAAGTTAAATTCCACAGGAGATGGAACCATTTGGGGTAAGAAAACAACGTCCAGCAAGTCTTCCCTTGGAAAAATTTTCCGCTTCTGGGTGCCAACTCACCCATTGATCTTGTTCCAAACAGAGGCCCTCTGTCAAGGAAAAAGGAACCATCAAAGCTTTTAGTGGTTGTTACAAGGGTGGAGTGAACAATTGGAAATTTGAGAGACTTCAAATGCATGCCCAGTCTTCCCTGCAGGACATTTCCTGAGTGCGGGGGAGGTGTGGCCTACACTAAAAGCCTCTAAAATGCAAAATGAAATCTCCTCTACTCTGTGCTAATTGGGAAACAAATACACTGCAAAGAGAAGGGTCCCACATTAAAGTCACTGATCAGACTCACCAAGGCAGTCTCTGCTTCAAAGCACTAGCCAGATCCGGGGCTAAATACAGCAGGAGGCTAAGGAGCTAAACTGAAATCCTCTGAAGAGAAAAATAGGCCCTCTCAGTCTTTCAGAACTTAAGGAGACAAAGACTCAACTGTGCTGTGTGTGCTATGCTTAGCCACTGAGTCATGTCCAACTCTTTGTGACCCCCTGGACTGTAGCCCACCAGGCTTCTCTGTCCATGGGGATTCTCCAGGCAAGAATACTGGAGTGGGTTGCCATGCCCTCCTCCAGGGGATCTTCCCAACCCAGGAATCAAACCCAGGTCTCCTGCATTGCAGGCAAATTCTTTACCATCTGAGCCACAGGCTCAGTCAAAATCCTAGAACAATCAGACTCTAGAAATAGGAAAAACTAAATGTACGCTGACTCTCACTAAACTCCAGCACAGACCTAACTCAACTCAGACCCTGACAGGATTCAGGGGTCAGCTCCTCTCCCTGTACGCCTAAGAGAAGAAAGGGGGACCGTCTTTGGTGAAAGACAGCATCACCCAGAGCATCTCTGGTTCTTACAGTCCTTTAGCCCTGGTGTTCACCACATAGTGCAAATTCCAAACAGTAATCTTTGCAAAAAGTAGTAATAATAGGAGCAGATCTATGGGTTACTCCAATCCTGGAGTTAGCAATAAAGATTTTAAAATAACTCTAATTAACATGATTAAGAAAATAGAAGATGGAAATTCCTCGGCAGTCCAGTGGTTAGGACTCTGTGCTTCACTGCCGAGGGCCCAGGTTCAATCCCTGGTCAGGGAACTATGATCCCATAAACCATGTGGTGTGGCAATTAATTAATTAATTTGAAAGAAAACAGAAGATTAATGAGTTAGATGAAAGTGTGGAGATTTTCATCAGAAAACCAGGGCCTCTAAAAAAGAAAAAGAGGGAATTTTCTGGAGTGATGATGTCCTAGTCCCGATGAAGTATGGATTACACAGGTGTTTGCTTCTGTCAGAATCTATGTATGCATACTTCAGCTTTGTGTATTTCATTGCACATAACTATTACCTTAAAAGATATAAACTGTAAGCAAATATTGAAGTACAGTTAGTGATGTGCATGTTGAAGCATTTAGGGAGAAGTATATCAATATTTGCAATTTACTTTGAAGTGAATCCAAAAAAAGTTAAATGGTTTATGGATGGACAGAGGAGTGGAAGGGCTTCCCCTGGCTCAGATGATACAGAATCTGCCTGCAAGGTAGGAGAGCCAGGTTTGATCCCTGGGTCGGGAAGATCCCCTGGAGAAGGAAACGGCAACCCACTCTAGTATTCTTGCTTAGAGAATCCCATGGACAAAGGAGCCTGGCAGACTACAGTTCATTGGGTCACAAAGAGTCAGGCATGACTGAGTGACTAACACTTCAGAGGAGTAGATAGTTAAGCAGATAACTAACAAAGCAAGCCAAGTAAAATGTTATTGATAGAATTAACTATTACAGATGTTCATGGGAAAATTCTTTCAACTTTGCTGTATTTTTAAGATTTTTTTCCAAAATAAGATAGTAATACAATATGACAAAAGAATATTGTGCACAATGGTATGCAAGTAAATTTGACAATTTGGATGACAAAATTTGACAATTTGGACGAAAAAAAATTTCCTCAGGAATCATGGCCTAAAATATTCCACAAATCCTTTGACACTCCCTTCAAAATGTGGAGCCCAATTCCCATCACATTTAACATGTTGAATTTTATGACTTCCTTTTATTGAATAGGAAAAAAAATAGAAATATAAATCCAACTTCAGAGGTTAGGTCATTAAAGGCTCCCTCTTCGCTCTCTCTCTGTGAGAGGTTGGGAAGCAGGGGGAGGTCCACCTGTTGAGAAACTAAGGCCTCCTGCCAACCCCCAACAAGGAACTGAGACTCCCAGAAGGTAAAAATATAACAAACATCTGATGACGGTCTCATATATGGAATGTAAAAATAAATTCTCAAATAAATATTCAAAAATATATACAGCCCAAGAGAAAAAAAAAAGGCTTAAGCATACACTTCAGAAAAGAATATTTCCAAATGGTCAAAGTGACCAACTTCATTCATCATCAGAGACATACAAGATAAACCCCAATTCAGTGTTATTACACACCTTCCAAAATGGCCAAACATTTTTGATTGCGAAAACATAAGGATATGTAGCAAATAGGACTGGACGTTCATCAAACTATTGATGAAAATGTAAATAAAAGCAATCATTTGAAAACAAATATGTGCAAAGCATTGTGACCCAGAAATTCCAATATACCAGTTCTCATTGGTATATAACCAACAGAAATGCATACATATATTCCCCACAAGACACCAAGAATTAGAATGTTTACAGTAGCATTATTTTATAAGAACCCGAAATGAGAAACTCAAATGTCCATTGACTGGTGAATGAACAAACAAGTTGTTGTATTTCTGTGCAATAAAGAGGAATGGGAATCTGACACATACAATAATGTGGATGAATCTCAGAAACAGGTTGAGCAGAGAATCCAGACACACAAGAAAATACATACGATTCCACTTACACAGAGCATAAAATCAAGCAATAAACTGGATTCTCCTAGATATCATGTAAAGCAATAGAGGCAAAACACAGAAACATATACACCCATGATTCCATTTCTATAAAGCATAAGGAAGGCAAAATTAATCTAGGCTTTTAGAAACGGGGATAACGGTTGCTGTTACTGCTGCTAAGTCGCTTCAGTCGTGTCCGACTCTATGCGACCCGATAGACGGCAGCCCACCAGGCTTCTCCGTCCATGGGATTTTCCAGGCAAGAGTACTGGAGTTTCAGCTAGAAGTTTATATAAAGGCCGGGCAAGTTCCCCATAACCCGGAATCCAAATGCAACAGTAACCTGTGATTCCCAAAAATCCTCTCAATTTTCTTAAAGTCATAGGTAGGGGATGATTTAGTATAGGCTTAATTTTCTCAGGGCCTATGGCCCTAGTCCCTTTTGATATGATTAGGCCCAGATATCTAACTGATTGTTGACAAAGCTAAGCCTTTTCTCTTGATGCCTTGTAACCACAGCCTGTCAGAAAGTTTAAGAAATCTTCTGAGGCTCGCGAACAAGCTTTCTCTGTCTCAGCACAGAGCAAAATATCATCTACGTATTGAAACACCACTGCTTCAGAGCTATTAAAGTTTTGTAGATCTCACGACAAACTTTGTCCAAATAAGTGAGGACTGTCACGAAATCCCTGGGGATAATGGTTACCTCTTGGGAAATGATGGTTATTGGAAAGGAGCACAAAGGTGGCTTTTGGGGTGTTAACTGAGGTTCTATTTCTTGATCAGATGAAAATATATGGGATATGTATATATTAATATATACTCTATATGCCATTGAAATGTAAACTGTTTTTAAATTTATTTATTGTTAATTGAAGGATAATTACATTATAGTATTGCATTGATTTCTACCAAACATCAACATGAATCAGCCATAGGTTTACCCATGTCCCCTCCCACTTGAACACCCCTCCCACATCCTTCCCCATATCACCCCTCTAGATTGTTACTGAGCTCTGGTTTGAGTTTCCTGAGTCATACAGCAAATTCCCATTGGCTATCTATTTTTGAAATGTAAAGTATTTTTAAAAGGCAAAAGAAAATGCATGCATACAAATCAATAAGGCTTGGCAAAAATACATTTGGCAAAAACACATAGTGTGGCTATGAGGAACAAAAATAAAGGACCCTTTCTCTAGCTCCTAGGTCGGGATCTGTAGTTAGTACACACAGGGCAGCTCTGAATCAGAGTTGGCCTCTAGCCTGGGGATGGAGAGAGGTAATGCCAGCCTGCATGCCATGTATCTGAAAAATCAGAAGTTATAAATCAAGTTAGCAAACTGAAATAAAATATGCTCTGTCTGCCTACCTTGACACACACACACACAGCCCTTCATAATGATCAGGAATGTCAGATTCAAACTGAGAATGCTCAAGCTGCCCAGGTCCCCCTGGCGGTCCAGTGCTTAGGACTCTGTGCTTCCATTGCAGGGGGCCTGGGTTTGATCCCTGCTTAGGGAACTAGAATCCCACAAGTCTCACAGCACAGCCAAAGGAAAAAAAAAAATTACATAAGCAATCTCTCAGGTCCCATCTCCCCCACCCAACTAAGTCCCACATTGCAAGAAGCCTCACAGTTGCACATGTGGACACACCCAGGACTTCTAAATTCCATCCAGATGCCCTCAGCGAAGGGGTGCACGCCAGCAGCATAATGGTGTACCTGAGGAAAAGGCCTGCACGAGCCCAGGAGGCAGACGGGGGTCATCAGAGCAGGGAATGACAGCACCCCAGGTGTGAGAAGAATGGTCTAGAGCAGATGCATGGGCTCTGAACATGCACATCCCTGTGGCCCCATGCACTCCTTGCCTTGTGGGAAGGCCACAGCCAAAGGGGACCAGCCTAAAAGCCAAGGTCAAGGCCTCTCTTGCCAAGTCTAAGGGAGGTACTAGAGAGATTACTGTTGAGTCCTGCCCCAAAGGCCACAGGTGTGAGGCTTTATATCAAGGCCACGGAAGCAGAGCCCAGAACGAAGGTCACCTCTGAAGCTGACTGAGCCCCTTTGTAACCTTGTCAAAAGCCCCTGATCATCACTAACAAGCTTCCTGACTCCCAATTAGGCAAAGATACCCACTCCAGTAAATACCCTATAGCGCCCCAACCAATCACCTAGCACCTACCTGCCAGCAGGAGTTTTCTTTGTCTTGAAGCTATAAAAATTGGCTATTAACCCATGAAAACTGTCAGCTTTCCCATCTGTCAGGAGGTCTGCCCACTGTGCTCACAGTGCCCACTTTATCTTTGCTCTTTGTTCTTAATAACCTCACTCCCTTCTGAAATGCTCTGTCTGGAAATTCTTTCCCAACCCGCCCTCAGACTGCCTCAACAATTACCATAGGCCCTAGTGTTCGCTTTTCCAATTACCCATCCAACCCCACCAAATTAAGAGTTGGACTTCCCTGATGGTCCAGTAGTTAAGAATCTGCCTGCCCATGCAGGGCACATGGGTTCGATCCCTGGTCCAGGAAGATCCCACATGCCGCAGGGCAACTACTGAAGCCCATGCCCCTAGACCCTGTGCTCCGCAACAAGAGAAGCTACCACAAGGAGAAGCCGAACCAACACAACTAGAGCCGCCCCTCCTCTCCAGAACTAGAGAAAACCCCACGCACAACAATGAAGACCCAGCGCAGCTAAATAAATTTTCAATAAATAAATAAAACGCTGACATTTGCACCACACTTTACAGTTTACAATCCATCTTCCCATACAATACTCTTCATCAATCTTTACAGTTTTTCGCAACCAATATAGTACCTTTCAATAGATGAGAATACTGAGCCAAAAGTGATTCCTGCAGTCACTCAATAAAAATTTTAAAAAAAAGAACAGTGCTGCTACGTGTCCAGTGAAGACTTTCCCTCCAGATTTCACAAGTCATGTTCTCTCTGCACGTCAACACTCCCACTCTTTCCTCAGCTTTCTAGAGAACTAATGGGAGCTTTAAAAAAAAAAAAAGTAAACATAAGGAAATTGTAAATACGTGGTTGAAACATTTTCGAAACAGACTGGAGGCAGGGCAGGGGATGTAATGCCAAAACCAGATCGGTTTCTGGGAAAGAGCCTGGGCCCGAAGGAAAAATCACCACTGGGACAAATACTATGTAGGAGCCGCAACCCTAACAGAGTCCTGGGGGCTCCATTCCCACCCCAAACCACGAAATGAAGGCCTTCCACACATTTAAGCAATCTCCACCCAGATTCCACACCAATTACATGGGGGGCCTGCCGGACAGCCCTCCTCCTCTCCCCCACCCCACCAAAAATACTTGATTAATGAGAGGGCAGCTTAAAGCCACGGGACTGCGTCTGCCTTCGACGGTCCAGAGGGCAGCCTGGCACCAGCCCCAGCCGACACCCAACCCTCCTCCAGTAACGACACACTGGGCGATGCCTCCCTCTAATTACCAGGTGCCTGGCTCAGGGCCTGGCCAGTTATTTAGAGAACCAGTGCCCGCTCCTCACACAGATACTCGTGAGGCCCAGGCTGCAGGCACCGTCTGCAGAAAGCCGGCTCCCTGAAGCTGCCACCTACCAGGACCCCCTTCTGCCGGCCTTGGGCCCAGGCTCGACAGCAGCATGTCGCTCGCACACACAGCTGCAGAATACATGCTCTCGGATGCCCTGCTGCCCGACCGCAAGGGCCCCCGCCTCAAAGGACTGCGCCTGGAGCTTCCCCTGGACCGAATGGTCAAGTTCGTAGCCGTGGGCTTCCCCCTGCTGCTGGTGTCACTGGCCTTTGCCCAGGAGTTCTCCTCCGGTAAGTGGCTTCCAAGCCCCAGTAGGCCCTGAAGCAAGACAGCCCCCACCCTGTCCAGATCGCATGACTCGGGCGGGGCATCACCCAAAAGGCAGATTATGCATCTGTTTAGGATGCTTGCAAAGCTGAGATGCAGAAAAACTTTGAAAGTCATTTCCAAAATTTTGCAATAAAAAATAGCCTTAATTCCAGTATGCTTGAAATCATCACAACAATTAGTTTTATTTTGATTTTCATGTGAACAAAAGACATTAGAGTGGTATCATCTTTCCAGGATCTCTAAAGGTTTTAATTAGCCAAGCTTTAGATAAATCTCTTATCTTCTTGGGGCCTTTTCTTACTCGCCACCTCCTGGATTATTGACTTGAGAACACATGTTAAGTGCCTGGCAGAGCCTGACAGCATCACAGGTGCTCAATAAATCCACTCTTTCATCTTCAAGAACCCCCGCCCTGTGCACGAACACTAACAAATACATATACCTAGTGGTCCAGGTGCTAGATTAACTCAGCAAATCTGCCACCTCCATTAAAGATAGCGTGAGCTTTCTCAGAATCAGGATTTGTTTTCTTAATATTTATTTATTTATTTGGCTGTGCCAGGTCTTAGTTGCAGCATGTGAGATCTAATTTCCTGACCAGGGATTGAACCCAGGCCCCCTGTTTAGGGAGCATAGAGTCTTAGCCACAGGGCCACCAGGGGAGTCCCTCAGATTTGGGATTTCTGGCTCTCTTTTCTGGTTGTGTAGTGAGCTCCCTACCTTTCCCAGGGAGATTTGTCAGCCTCCCACTACTTCTTCATTCACCCAGAAAGCTAGGGCCTGGGAAGAAGACAGTGCCTGACAGATACAGAGATGGTCAGAGTTCTGGAAGTGACCCCCAGAAAGCTCTTAACTGATTGTCCCCCAGCTCCCTGTTCCTCCACCCCTACTCAGGGCTGCCTCAAGCTTTGTTCCTGTTTCAGGGTCTCCCATCAGCTGCTTTTGTCCCAGTAACTTCAGCATCCGGCAGGCTGCCTACGTGGACAGTTCTTGTTGGGACTCCCTGGTTCACCACGAACAGGATGAGTCTGGCCAGTCCAAGACGAAATCCCTCTGGCCTCACAAGGTAAAGTGGCTGGGGCTCTACCAGCTGGGTGGAAGGGGAGGAACTGAGTCATTAAGTTCTCTCCTTGCCTGCCCCTGCCATTTAATTTTGGTCATTGACTTTCATGTTTCAGGCATTCTTCAAATATCTGGTCATATATTTGCTCACACGCTTCTATCTGACTGCCTTGGGTTGAAGCAATCAGTTTAAAGGGATTCCTATGGGCCATTTCATTAGGAAAACCTCAAATATCAGCTGATGACAGCTGCAATCTGATATTCTGGACTGGTCAGTTTTCCCAAGAAGAATCGGTCAGTTCCTAACTTGTACAGAGGGGGCAGCAGGCAGTTGGCATCAAGCTTGTCTGCCAACCCTCTTGGAACTCAATTGTGGGTGTCAGCATCCAGTACTTACACAGCTCACTGCCCCCTGCCCCCATTCTCAGTATGGCCCCCTGCCCTCAATGGACCCAAGTGCAGAATCTGTCTGATTTAACATTTCCAAAGAATAAACCATAAGGGTGGTTGGCTGACGGCATCATGTTTCAGAAAGGACCTGTGGGTCTGTTTTCTCAGTATTCCTGTTTCCAGCTCCACTTGCATCCCCAGTTTCAGACATACCTGGTATCTCCCATTCCCAAGCCTTTCTGCTTCTGTGTGTGGTGAAAAGCAGCTTGTGGCCCCTACCTCAACACCACATCCTCTCTGCAGGCTGGTACCCTCTATTACATAACTGCTTCCCAGGTTTCAACACTCTGTCACTCCGGTCACCTCTCCTATTTTCCTTGTCCTTATAGGATTATGAGGTGATCCCTTTATTTTCATCCTAGTGAGGTTTCATGAGGGAGCATAAGTAATATGTATGTACAATTTACAGTTTTAAATGGAGGTCACTCATAGCTTTTTCTAGTTATGACAATTTACAGCTTATGATAGCTATAACAATTTACAATGCCACGTTTACTCAAAATGCCACAGTTCTAGGACCCAGACAAAACCAGAGATTTTACCAGGGGGGAAAGATGGGGGGAAGGGATAGTTTAAGAGCAACGTGTACACATAGCTATATTTAAAATGGATAACCAACCAGGACCTACTGTATAGCACAGGGAATTCTGCTCAATGTTATATGGCAGCCTGGATAGAAGAGGAGTTTAGGAGAGAATGGATACATGTATGTGTTTGGCTGAGTCCCTTTGCTGTCCACCTGAAACTATCATGACATTGTTAATTGGCTATACTCCAATATAAAATAAAAAGTTTAATAAAAAAAAAAAAAACAGAGACTTCATAGAAAGAGTTCATGAGGTGTCTGTCTCTGGAAGTGTTCAAGCAGGATCTAGACAGTAACAAGTTCAAAGTACTGCAGCGGGGATTTACATGTCAGAAAAGAATCAAATTGTCAATCATGAAACGTCCTGAGAGCTCTTTAAGCCCATATTCTCTGGCTCCACTTTAAACCTATTGAAACAGAAGCTCTAGGGTGAAGAGTTCATTTTCTAGAAATATAATTTCTTACACAGGAGTGAAAATGTTCCCATTTTCTCTTGTGGCCTAATATGACTTTCCTAGCCTGTCTCTCATTTAGTTCAGAAACACACACACGCAACCAAATATGCACCCTCCCTCTTCTTCTTCAAACTATAGTTTGGAGAAGCTATAGTCAAGTATTTATTAAAGGTGTGTGTTATTTGCTCAGTCATGTCCAACTGTTTATAACCTCATGGACTGTAGCCCACCAGGCTCCTCCATCCATGGGATTTCCCAGGCAAGAATACTGGAGTGGGTAGCTGTTCCCTTCTCCAAGGGATCTTCCCGACCCAGCGATTGAACCCACATCTCCTACTCTGCAGGCAGATTCCTTACCATCTGAGCCACCTGGGAAGCCCATTTATTAAGGGATTAAACTCCAAAATCAAATTGCCTGGATCTAAATCCTGCTCACTCACCTACTAGACACATAACCCTGAGGGGGTTTCTCAATACTTTCATGCTTCAATTTCTTTGTCTATAAAATAGAAATACTGATAGTACCTGACCCTGAATGAAAAATGTATATTCAGTACCCAGCACACATGTCCTTAACTAAGTCTCTATAAGAGTTTTTACTATGTGCAAAACAGTAGGCCATATGAGAAATAGATGGGGAAACAGTGGCAGACTTTATTTTTGGGGGCTCCAAAATCACTGCAGATGGTGATTGCAGCCATGAAATTAAAAGACGCTTACTCCTTCGAAGGAAAGTTATGACCAACCATATTAAAAAGCGGAGACATTACTTTGCCAACAAAGGTCCATCTAGTCAAGGCTATGGTTTTTCCAGTGGTCATGTATGAATGTGAGAGTCGGACTGTGAAGAAAGCTGAGTGCTGAAGAATTGATGCTTTTGAAGTGTGGTATTGGAGAAGACTCTTGAGAGTCCCTTGGACTGCAAGGAGATCCAACCAGTCCATTCTAAAGGAGATCAGTCCTGGGTGTTCTTTGGAAGGACTGATGCTGAAGCTGAAACTCCGCTACTTTGGCCACCTCATGCAAAGAGTTGACTCATTGGAAAAGACTCTGATGCTGAGAGGGATTGGGGGCAGGAGGAGAAGGGGACGACAGAGGATGAGATGACTGGATGGCATCACCGACTCGATGGACGTGAGTCTGAGTGAACTCTGGGAGTTGGTGATGGACAGGGAGGCCTGGCGTGCTACAATTCATGGGGTCGCAAAGAGTCAGACACGACTGAGCAACTGAACTGAACTGAACTGAACCTGTTAGGTGTGGTGAGTATGAAAAGAAACCATAAGGAAAAATCCTTCATCTCAGGGAGCAAACATTATAATGAAGAACACCAAATTTATACACACCTCGACACCAGCTTCCACATACAGAGACCAGACACAGCACGCAAGGAATCCAAGACAGTGCCTGATGTGTAGTTTGGTCTTACCAAGAATCCAGAGACGAGAAAAAGCCACTGCATATGGGGGTGGGGGGAGCAGGGGAGAGGGAGCGGAGGTGGGAGGGGAGGGGGGAGGGGTGGTGGGCAGACTACATATAGGAAATGGGGCTCTGACTTCCTCTCTGGAGAGTCAAAATAAAAGCCATGTCAGGGCCCTTGGCAGCATTTTGAAGGCTAGTGAACTCTGGATGTCTAATGTTAAGAATCTGGAGTGGTCAGAGCAAGAAAAGTGGAAGATTGAGAATGAGGTGCTCTCCCCTAGACTGCCATGATGACCATGG